>NW_026876289.1:0-19421 GCF_032173495.1 Musca vetustissima
GTCTTTAAAACTAATCCTTTAATATGGTCCGAAATTGCATATATAATATCAAACGTACTTGTATTGACGAAAATGCGATAGAAAACCCTTATTTCTGATGTTGTGTGCGAGCTTGAGATGTAAACGTACGCCGTTAGAAAATAAAGCCCTATAATTCAAACATTGTGTGGCGTATTAAAACCAAATAGAGCCTTTAGAGGATCAGAATTTCAACCAGACTGATAGCGATGACAATTACCCGGCTATGACTATGTTGCCGAATGTGCCCCATCAAATGCCGAAGCTACTGGGGTTGGGGCACATTCGGCGAATTTGACTTTTTTTACAAAACTGTAAAATTTTTTAACTAATACTATTTTTTTATATCTTTTTGGTACTATTTTTTATAATTAAGTGTCTGAGGACAATAATCAGCCATAAAGTTGTTATATATGTTGAATAAGTACTGAGATATAGAGCTCTAAAAAAAAAGTGCCGAAGGTGCCCCAGTCTCCCCTACATACTATGTTTAAGAACACAAAATTAATACCACTTAACAATATTGTTACGAATATAACTCTAGATTTAAGTTAATTTAGATGAATCCCGTTAATTTAAGAATTTTAATTGTAACGTACATTTCTACTACGCAGTTTATTCGAATAACTTCACAACAACAACTACTGTATAGATTTTTCTACATCCTTCCATTTCCTCTTTCATTTTCTATTTTGTTATTGACGTACAATTCTTGTTAAACGTCATCATTGATGATCGCTTAATTCCTCTTTCTTTGTTACTCCCTCGCCTGTATATGTGTTGTTGTTATTGTTCACTCAATGTAAGTTTGTATGTGTGTGTTGCATTGGTAGATTTTTCGTAATCCAGATGTTACCAGATCGTCTAGAAACTTCTGTAGTGACAGGCAGGGCTCATATAAATAGAGGAATGGCAAGGCAGTTAGTCAGTTGTGAATCAGATCGTGAATTGAAACCGTCGAGTAAAGTAAAGTTGTGTGAATAAAATCATTGTAATAATCGTAATCCGAAAGAACCCGCGTTTTATTTAGTACGAACTGTACTGGGAAATAAAACAACGTCTACACGGGATTAGGTAAAATCCAAGAACGTAACAATATGTTTGAAACAAGTCAAACCCAAATCTTTTAAGATCTCAATATAAAAACCACCTAAAAGAAACTATTTTTTTCTAGTTGTCGGATGAATTCAATGGAGTACATTCAAGTCTTGGAAGACAAATTATTGCATTTCGGGAAAGCAGCAACAATGAAGGACTCGCTTTTCAGCAGGACAACACGTCAGTTCATAAAAGTCACCAGAATGGTTAAAATCAAAAATATTCATACTTCCGACCAGAATCAGATCGAGAACATATGGAGAATTATGTGAAACCATACAGAGTAAATGAATTATTTTTGTTCAATAATATGTGTTTTTGATCCCTTTATTGTGTTAATGGGTCCATTTTATTCGTCAACTAAAATACCAATCGAATTAAAGGTGCGTCATGCAAATTTAGACTCAGAAAGTGAATACCTACAACTACTAAAAAGGAATCATGAATCTATCTCCTTTCCTCTTGCATGTTACAAAATTATGAACAAAGACATAATACATTGTACCACAGTGTGGTTAAGGGCATAAATATCGGAAGGATGAATAAACATTTGGCGAGAGAACAATTCGAGCTTATTACAATCACATTCCCACATTGAAACATGCTGGTGAGATGTTTTTCTGTAACTGGAGTTGGAAACTTCGATGTTGTTGATATTACGACAGCAAAATACTATATAAACAAAATTTGAAACACAGTGCAATCACAATGTAGATCTCGCGCGACTTTACTTTCAGCAGTATTAAGATCCCAAATTGGGATGAAATTCCAAAGATTTTTGTCGTCCAAAAGTTTTTTTTTTTTTTTTCATAAAAATATAAATGTTTTTAAATATGCTTTTTAGATTAAATACTTCGTTAATTTTTATCTTTTATTGGTTATACGAATTTGAATTTTGCATACCGTACTGATAGGTTTCAGGTAGCGTGTCTTTAATCGATTATCTATTCTAAATATAATTAATTTTTTTTGGAATTTGACGAATTTGATAGTTTTATTTAGCGCTAGATGTTTTTAAAATTCCATTGTATAACTGATTGGGTCTTTAAAAATTATTTCAGAGTTTCGTCTGGATCGTGCAATTGAATGAAGATCAACAATTATTGTTTCAAATTCATTTAAAATCGCTGTTAGATAACTCATTATCATTATAAGTTTTTTTTTATTAGTTCTTGCGTTTGAGATTTTAGTGTGCCATTCACTTGGTGCGCAAATGGTAACATTCTGAATAAACGATTGAATTGTACTATGTATTAAGTCCACGGACATCATGGTGTATCCAGGCAAAATAACCATCTAAAACACTTCCACTGACTTCTCTTTGGTCTTTAGGTGTTTTTGTTATTTTTCTGCGCCCAAATTCTTAACGATTGTTGAAAATTTTCTAAATCACTTGTTTTCAAATGATCAACATTAAATTTATATACACATTTTATGTTGCGAAGTTCATTGTAATTTTATTCCGACAGTAATGTGAAGGCACTACTGTAATTATTCAATAAAAGATTCGAACAAAGATACGCTTGTATCATCAGACTTGTTATGTGGAGTTAAGTTTTTATATTTTTAAGGCAAATATTATTTGACTTAATTTTTAATTGCGTTTCTTAAAATCATTTGCTAAATATTCAACTTTATTAATAAAACGCTTTAAACTGTGATTCCTCCTGTCACATTCTCTAAATCGCCTTTAAATATCGATTTTATGAATACAACCAATCGTTATGCCAAATTTGCGATATCCCCCAAACATGTTTATTTATACCATGCTCTCACGGTCTCTTGAACGAATTACGTACACGAAGTAACTTGTTCAGACGATACTTTAGTAATTAACTATAATAGTGTTTCTTCTTCGTTTTATAAAATATAACAATTATCAGCTGCGTTTAGAAAACTTCGTTTTAAATGGGCAATTTGAAGTTACATAAGGAAGTTACATTGAAATCGTTTATTTAAGGATGTTGAAAAACTCCAAGGCGATGGAATATGGAAAGTGAACGAGCCCTTTGTAGGTATGGGACTCCGTGGTTGCACACACATTCCGCAAGAGATAGCTGATGAATTAAAAATATGGATTTATTTACACAGCTGCCGAATTGAAAACAAAAATGCATAACATGACAGTGCGCTATAGGCAAGTAGTAAGTGAAACAGCGTTAAGTTCGCCCGTACCGATCTGTTTTACACTGCAGTATAGGCCTAGAAAAAAATATGATTTAAAATACCGTTATATGGGGGATATACCTAAATGTGAACTGATATAAAAAATATATAATATATATTCATTTCGAAGATATGTTAATTACAACAGGCGGAATGTGCGCGAATTTTTCTACGAATTTTATTAATATGGATCACTTCATATATATGTCATATATAATCTAATTTACATTTTTGTTTTCTTTATATATAGCATATAAAAATTTCTGCTGGCATGTTTATGACCCGTCCGTGTTTACACTACATGGACAAATATCCTTAAAATGCACATGAAGTTTAATCCTCATCGACATTCTCGTAATAGAATGAGTTTTGCGCTGTGAAATTTATGAAATGTAAAATTTCGATAAGATTTATAACACTACTTACAGAAGTGTATTTACTGTGTTACTGGGTGCAGACACAGACAGATAATATAATTGCATTTGTATGCCTTAGTGCGTTGTCAATTCCCTTGCGATTAAGATGACCAAAAAGCACTCTGCGGGATTTGGTCAATGCGTAATTAAAACATCTTTGTTCCCGATTTTGGGTACGGCTTTATTAATGTATTGCTCAATTTAAATGCTAATTGAATCCATGTAAATACACATACATAATTGTCATTGGAGTTAATAAAATCAATTCAGATTTATATATAGATCCCATATATTGTTCTTTATTTACACTTTATTTTGCATTATATACTTATTGAATAGATTCTAGAATGATGTGTCCTGTTCTTGTCCGGTCATGTTTTTTTTTTTAATTTCTTAAAAACAATCGTTCAAACACTTCAGTCGTCAACAAAAATTATGACGAAGAAATCTTCGACATCGTCGTCGTCACACATTGTTACCGAATACCAAAAATGTTTCACTAGTTATCGATAAATGTCGACGACGACATAGGGAATACCAATTTGCAAAAGACGACTCTCTTCGACCTCGTTTTGTGTCGACGACGACATACGGAATAGGGGTGAATATTTCAATTCAAACATCTCAATTTATTGAATATAAAGCTGATATCATAGCAATTGAAACCCCGTCTAAAAAACAATCAGAAAAATTGAGTTGTACATATATAGAAAAATCCGCAAATTCAATGATATATATTTTTAATATGCCAAGAGTTTGTTCAGACAATCCGATTACTGATACCCAACATATAGACAATGTTCCAATTTTAACATCTTAATTTATTGAATATAATGCTGATATAGGAAATATTGTACATAAATCGAAATATCTGGTAGTGATCACTCTGCATTTGCGGAATATAATTTAGATATCATACCAAATTATACAGAAATCGATTTATGTATAACTTTTCAGTGAAATATCGATATCATCTACTAAAATCCTTGACAACATAGACGTCGACGAAAATCAAACCAAAGAAAACTATACAATTGCAAATTTAATTAATAGAGCAATAAATGTAACTAGTTTTGAAAATAGTATGCTAGATGAATATATATGCTTGCGAAAGAAAAATAAGACGAAACCACTTCCAAACAAAGAATTACAAAACAAAGTTGAAGTTGCTTTCTTGAAAAACGTAAAAAATATTTATCAATTCAAGACATATAGGCATTTCACGGGCAGATCAAATCAGTAAATTGGGGGAATACTAAATTATACACTCAGAGTAGAGAGCTAAGACATGTGGGCAACACCCAAGAAGTGTTAACAGCCATAGCTTCAAGGAAGTTGAAGGAGGAAGCCCAACATGAATTATATTAGGATTCAGACAGCTTTATTGATTTGTATAAAATGTATAAAGACAAAAAGTGGAAGAAATACATAGAAGAAGTTGCCATTACCCAAAAACTGTACTTATTTTCGAAAGATAACTTAAACATATTGCATGCAGCTGGCAAGAAAATGTTAAAATTAAGTAGAAATATGTTTTTTATGGATGCAACAGGCAACATGGTGAATAAATTTAAGGACACCTCTAAACGGGTGCAGTTTTACTCCAAAGTTGCACACATCATATATGACGCAAAAAAGAAGGTATTCTTTTTCCAATTGCTGAAGCATTTCTTTGTTGCCATTACTCAACAGATATTCTTAAATTTTTGCTATCCTTAAAAACATATTGCGAAGAACATAGTATTTTTTGGCTATTGCTCTGATTGCAGCATTGCCCAAATGAATGTAATTATTCAGGCTTGCAACGCGGAATATAATATTGTTTCAATGTCTGACTATATTTCATCATGTTACAAAGAATGCAAAGGTAATATTCCACGTAAATTTGTCGTAATACAGATATGCTGTGTACATATTTATAGAAATATGATTAAGGATGTGAAGGAATTGACGAAAGACGAAAGCGTGATGTGTTTTTTAAATGGCAAATGTATTTTGCTTAAACATCAGCAATATTAAACAGCTCATTGTTTGGATAAAACTCTTTCTTATTATTATTCGTTCGCCCACGCGAAGCAATGCTGTTTCCAAAGCCTTTAGAAAGTTATGACAGATTTCTCTCAGAGAAGATGACGTAACATCCTTAACAGATAAATTTAAGCATAAGAAGGGGGGAGGGGAATAGGAGGAGTTCGACGTGCCATCTAACAACGTAGATTGTATTTATTCTAAAAGTACATTATATAAAAGATCTAACTCCATCTACTGTTCCATAAAAAGAAACAAAATCTATGAAGGCGGAAAGAATACTTATTACTGTGAAATATTTGCGTGTATGCTACTTAAGAAATACTCTCCACTCCAATATTGTTGGGAAATTCATCGACGAGACTAATACCATAATTTAAAATAGTCTTATTGAGTTCTATTTTAACTTATTGAAAACCCACATTTTGACATCAGAATACGTGAAAGATGTGGTGGTGACGTTACCTAAACGTTAAATATAAATGCCATGGAGCAATACGACACACTTCTTTCAAACTATCGAAATCTTCCACGAAGAAATAAGAGAATCAGACATTTTGTTATGCTAAAATTCAGTAATATTTACGGAACTTTAAAATCTAACAAAATCGTAGATGCAATGATTACTTACAACTTTAGAACGTCGTGGTTGACATGTTTATCCAAGTTTTAGTTGTTTTGCATAATGCAGAATGGCGACCTCAATTGGAGATGCAAGTCAAATATAGGGCATATATCAAAAAATACTATTAGAAACTGCAGATGATATGAACAGCTTTGGTTTACATTCTGGAGTTAATTGCGCAAACAATAACATAACATACTTTACCTGCGAACGACCTTCATGTGAAGGCTGTTTTGATTATATATAACTAGCATATGCCCGCTACTTCGTTAGCGAATGTGGGTAATATTTAAACATGTATTAACATATTATTTTATTTTCACAGAAAGTAGTACAAATTTTCACAGTAGTAAAAATTTCTAAAACTTTCTACATACCCCAACGTGATCCTAAATCTAAATTTTAGAATTCCAACTCTATCGGTTCACTCACAATTTAAATTGTACCAAATTTAGTACACATTAGTAAAAATTTCTAAAACTTTCTTACATATCTCAATCTTTTACCTCAACAGTGATCCTGACTCCAAGTTTCATGGTTCTATCGCTATTGGTTCACCTAAAATTCAAATTGTACCAAATTTAGTATCCATAAGTATTAATTTCTTAAACTGAACCCTGACTTCAATCCCACACCCCTATAGCGATCCTGACTCCAAATTTCATTGTTCTTGCTCTATCGGTTCACCCACATCCAAACTGTACCGATTATAGTATGATTAAGTACTTTTCGTACACATAAGTTCGTCAAATACAAATGATATCATATTTAGTACTTTTCGTACCGTTCTAGTACAAATTTCCAAAAACCCAGCCTTATCTGTCACCTTTGTACCAAGGGTGACCCTCACCCAAATTTTCAAGATTCTAGCTTCAGCCGTTTCGTCTGGTGATGAATCGTTAAATCAGTCAGTAAATATAGAAGGGTAGTATTCAATGGGGGCGATGTCCATAGATGCCTTTACAAAAATAGAATTATTAATATACAAATGTATATAAATGCTTCCAGCGAAGCTTTAAAAATTCTACCTTTATTATATCATTATTTTTTGATATTACAAAAATATCAAACAAATGTATCTTAAATAAATTAGTTTTGTACATAAATATATATTTAATAAAAAGGCGTAGTATATGCCGTTTTCTAATTGTGTATATATATGACATATACTGCACTTAAATCCAATTTCATAAATTATTTTTTATAAACCCACTAGCGGACCCGGCAAACGTTGTTTTCCGTATCAAAATTGCATCAATTTAGGTTTGGTAAAAAATTAACAAATTCATGAAAAATGTATTTCAGAAAATATTTACCATTAATTTATGTCAAATTTCCGCAATAAAAAAATACAAATATTATTTTCCTCACGACACACAGATGGTTTGGATTAATTTAAAAAAAATAAGTATCGTTAAATTTTTTTGCATCCGGTTACAGTATATAAAATTATGCATCACTTGTCGTTAAAATAAATGTCAAAAGTGGTCTGGTGTTTTTGTAGTGAAATTGCAAAGACAAACTTCATAGAAATTTTTGTGCCAACAAAGGCTGCAAAAAGTGAAAACGTTCCCGTTGAAAATTTTATTTATTCAGTTTGGCAGTTCATTTGTGATACCGTTTGAATGTTGTTTTTGCAAAATAGTCAGGCTGAATCCCAGTTTGTTGTTAACAAAAAAAAAAAAAAAAAAAAACAAATAAACCCCCAACACTACAGAAGTTGTAGACGCAGGCACGGTTAAACTGTTTGGTTTATTGCTGTATACTAGCAACACCAACAAATTCGTTGTGTGTATTTGTCGCGATGTGACAACACACAACAGTGGGAAAGGTACAGTATTATTTGTAAATGCTTTGTTAACCTCAAAGTAAGGCACCAGCGAAATTCTCATGCAGTTTAATTCGTTGATCAGCTAAGTAATTCGCTTTGTTACAAGAGACATTTGGGTATGAAAGGTTTTTTGTGTAGAAGCAATAGCTTCTGGGGAGAATATGGGAACAGATGAGGATCAGTGGCATAATCCGAAACTATAGCCTTCCTTGCCTTACCCCTCGGTAAACAATGCCATACATTTCCACTAATAAATAGTTGTTTTTTATAAAAAAAACAAACTGGGACTCAGCCTGACTATTTTGAAAAAAAAAACAATTTTATTATCTTCTTAAAGTATTGTAAAAGTTAAACATTTTTCAATGGAACCATGAAGTTCGGGTTATTTTGCAATTACTTCGTTAACATTTGAGTATCAAATTGTGTGTGGAAGTGATTTAGTTATTTATATTGAAAATGCCAGAAAATAATATTTTTATATTTTAAATGGATAGTTATTATTCGTCCACATTCGTATCAATAATTTTTAGTTTATATTAACACTAGAACGCCGAAGGCAGTCATTTTGACCGCTTTCCAATTTCAAGTAAAAAAACAACTGTGCATTTAATGACACTTTTTTTTAAAATTTGGTGACTTTTTGTATCTCATAGAATTACGTTTATTATAAAAAAATCACCAAATTTAAAATAAAAGTGTCATTAAATGCACAGTTGCTTTTGTACTTGAAATTGGAAAGCGGTCAGAATGACCGCCTTCGGCGTTCTAGTGTTAAAGAAGACATATATCTGTGTTATATAGCAAAATTTTACGCTGCCCTTTTGTGCCTTTTAGAAGCCATGCATTGTTTAATACAAGTGTTGCAGCAGTCAAATTAGCTAAAAGTCACATTGATCTCCCGACTGGTGCTGTTGTTGTGTTTTCTTGTTTTTCATGTTATTTTTTCTAATTATTTGTGCCCTTCTTTTCCATATATTATTGCTGTTATTTTTGTTTCTTTTAATAATATTCTTTGTTACAATAATATTTTGTTGTTATTTGTTTTAATAATATTCTTTGTTTTGGCAAATAGTGATTGTGTTGCGCAGTTTCAAGTAATCGGGTAAAAGGGATTTTTTAAAGGGGTTTTTTATTAGCATTTTTTATAGATACAAGTGCGAAAGTTGTTTTTTATAATCGTCGAAGCTTATATTGAATTCAAGCGCTCAAACAATGAATGACAAGATGACATTTTTAGCTAAAGAAATCGAAAAACTCACCAAAACGCTAAACAAATCTGCCAAAATGACAAAAAAGTGTTAAATTAATAAGGACAAATTTCAAATATATGCACACAATACAGGACGACTTTTTTGAAACGTATCCTTGGTATAATATAATTACCACTTTGCACAAGTTTTTTATTCACAGACCCGGAATTGTGTCAAATGCTCTTACATATTGAGCAGTTATCAGAAGTTGCTGATGCTGCGGATGATGAATATGATGTGGATAATTAACTTTAAGATGTATAAAATTCAATGTTTAAGTTCCCATATTGTACTCCTTGCACTATATAACTACACTGATATTTGGCATTACTTAATACAATTATACTCAGATATACCTAGAAAACATTTTTAATTATTTTAATGGTATAAGCTGAAAAATAAAGAAAAAATTATCCTAACATAGCTTCCCTGATTTGATCCAAGAAAACATGCTACTCTAACCCACTGTTCGACGGTAAACTATGATTTACTGATACTCCAATATATTAAGTAATATGGTTATTGTTAAATATAAAATTATGTCAGTATGTGTGTTATTCCAGTTTATCAATTGGTCGAACTTATTCCACCAAACATTTTTCAGGAGAAGGTCAAGTTTTGATCTAACTACTCTCACCTTAAAAGATAATTTAGTATGGATGGCGTAATTACTATTCCTATTTTGATCACATACGATTCATAAATCCTTTGAATCATCAAAATTTGTGCACACGTTCTCGAGTTATCGTAACACAACATTCGATTACTTTAATCTCTCAACTTTTTTTGTTTTTCTCATAATTTTCTTTGGTAAAACTCTTCCCACTGCAATTAAAATCAACCGTAGGAAAATATTTTTCACATCATGAAAAATATATATTTGAGGAACAATAAAGGCACATATAAGTTAGACACTTTGATCATCTAATGCGCAATAGTCTTCACGTTAGAGCTGTAAAAAAATCAATGACAATATAGATATTATTGATCGCCTAAAATACGTATTTTTGACAAAAAATTAATTTAACAAATATGTAGTTATAATGCTGTCGACAGTAAATACGCATTGACCGTTAAAAGTATTATCCAAAACAGGAAAAAGTCGCTTTAACTAAAGTCAAAAATATACATACCTTCCATTTTGTATTTGTCGATTCGGCATTAGCTTTTTGAATCAATAGTGCTGCGCCCTAATGGTTTTATTAATAAATTGTTTCTTTTTAATATGGTGTTTGTTTCTTCTTTAT
Organism: Musca vetustissima; assembly: GCF_032173495.1. Taxonomy (NCBI): domain Eukaryota; kingdom Metazoa; phylum Arthropoda; class Insecta; order Diptera; family Muscidae; genus Musca; species Musca vetustissima. Next base: position 10,680 of record NW_026876289.1, read on the forward strand.
ATTTCTGCAAAATTTCAACACACAAAATCTGCCATTTTCATTCCCAAATAGTGGTGGAAAATTACCGATAATATCGATAGTTTGAAATGAAATATCGAAACTATCTAATGTTTGGAATATCGATGTTTTTACAGCTCTACTTCACGTAGGATTCGAATTTAGATATATATATATATATATATATTTATATAAGGAAAGTTTTAATAATACCTTCCATAGCTAGTATATCCTAAACATAACAACATATGTATTGAAAATTTTTCACAAATATATGGTCTGTTCCAGTACTTTTTTAATAGTAAAGCTAGTAAAAAGGAGACATTTGAAAAAAGGAGACATTTCAAAATCGCTCCCAGAGTACAAAATAGTTTGAACTTTTCAACGCAAATCTAGTAAATATGCTAAAATTATATTGCAATACTTCAAAATCAACATAACAGCCAATCAGAAGTAGGCATTCCTGCTTACCATTTTTACTCGTTCAAATTTCTCGAGTAAAAAGTTTAAAAGATAACGCCATTTTGTTTTGTGTTCTCTTAAATTTGGCTAAAAGTTTTACTAGTTTTGTGGGTTGAGGAACGGATTTCGAGTAAAATGTTGCAAAACTTGTAAAATTAGTAGATTATTTTAGGTTTTGGAAAGGAACTATAGCTGGTTTCGGTTCCTATTTAGAATACGTTCAAGTTTCAGCAAATGATTCAGGTATCGTGTGGGTATATGTCATGTGTTGGTTTTATATCATACAGAAATTGGCTTGCCATTATTGTGCGTTTTTAAGCCTTTTGTCCATATGTTGCATAGTAGTAGTAACAAATACCCTACAAATTGCATTTAATTCGGTATTTCAAGTAGGGTTAGGAACTTCTCTGTAAATTGTCGGTATAGTAACACTTTATGGTATATGTCCCAGCCGTTCCTGAAAAATTTGTTTTCAAAATCTTTCGCGTATTTTTCTCAAAATTTTATTTGTGAAATATCAATGCCGCCTTGGGTTTGAATAAATAATTGACATGATGAAAATGTAGTTAAGCTCTGATTATAAAAATGTGATTTTGACATTTTGACGTTAAAGGATGTTAAAAAGGTCACACGAGAGGATTTCACTTTGTCTGAACCCTCGTTCGGCATTGAAGTGTTCGGAGAGGTTTTTTCCCACTGTAACTGCTGACGTTGTGCCATGGTTTTAAACACCTCGGAAATAATAGGCATGTCAAATGCGCCTTTATAGTCAAAACATAGGTGAAATGTGTCGATGGGTTTTACGTGGGTCTTTTGAAAGATTTGCCAGGCCTGAAGCCGCATTGGTATGACACAATAATGTCATTAACCATTGGCTTCAGTCGTTCACCCAGTACGCTGGATAGTACTTTTTGTGCGATGGGAAGGAGACTTAAGGCGGGATCACATGATTGCCGCAATGCGCCAATTATTGGTGCATTTTATATGCCAATCGTGTGATTGCACAATTTATTGTCCAATGCGACAATCAAAAATAAATTGTGCTGATTTGCGGCAATCAAATACAACTCTGGTACGACAATCGTGTGAACTGTTAATAGACAACCTTGCGCAAATTTAAAGTTGAAAAATGCGTCAATATTTATTGTTTTCTAGTGCGTCAATCAAAGAAGACAATACGCGTCAATAACCTGATTTTTTTTAAATAATATTTTTTCTTGTGTTTGTACCGTCAACATTTCTTTGTCGTAAGTAAAGTAAAGTTAATTTAAATTGTTGTATTTGCTATAATTATGTTCATATTATGTATTTGCAGCTTTAATATGGAATTCGGTGATTGCATTGTATACGAAAATTCAGCTGAGCTTGAGTTCTTTTCCCCCGATCAGCAACCAGAAACACCTGTGCCGAAAAAAAGAAAAAAACCAAGTGTAATTTGTTCCTGGACCTACACTGCAATACAGGAGCTGATACAAGCTGTGGAACAGCATCCATGTGTTTGGCAGTATTCATCCACCGAGTACAAAGATAGGAATAAACGGGAGCAGGCATGGCGGGAAATTGAAAAAATGTGTACAGGGCACACGGTGGAAGACTGCAAGGCCAAATGGTGCAACATTAAAACGGCCTTTCAAAATGTAAAAAAAAAAACTAAAATCAAAATCTGGTCAGGGAGCCGAAAATACCATACCACATTGGCCGCATTGGTCTGCAATGCAATTTTACAACGACCACTCTGTGTCAAAAATGTCAAGTACAGTGTCAACATTAGATTTGGACGACTCTGGAAGTACTTCACAACATGCCGCTGCTGAGATTGTAAAGGTAGACAAAAGTGACATTTTGCAGCGTGCAGTTAAGTGTTTAGATGCGGAGGAAGATAATTGGCACGCGATTGGGATGTATTTGGCATCACAAATGCGAGAAATTGCCAAGAAAAACAAGAAGGCTGCGAACAAACTGCATTTCCAGCTTGTCAAAGTCGTAATGGATGCAGCTTTGGAAGCTGAAGAAGATGATTAAGCCTTGATAAATTTTTTGCGTTATATTTCATTTTTTAAATTGAATTTTTATAGTATGTATATGTAAGTTTTTGTTTTGTTATTTTGTTTGCAATATTGAAGTACCTTCCTAGTCCGTATTTTTTTAGATACTAAAAATGAATTAAATAAAACTAGTAAATTTTCTGATTTTAAATTAAAGTTTAAATTTTATTTGATATATAAAATTATTTATATATTTTTATATTGCCAGCTCAATTCTCCAATAGGAGACATGAAATACTTTTCCATTTCATCCCGAACAGCCTTTGCTTCACTTGTTATATAAGAACTTGGAACATTTTCTGTTCCACTCACAGCATCTAGTGGGAAGTCATTTCGCCATGTACCAGGAATTAAAGCACCGTCCTCATCGTAGCGATCAACAAGCAACGACGTTGTATAATTTAAATTTTTTTTTAACAAAAAATTGTGTAATGCACAGCAAGCTAGAGTTGTAGAGGTTGTTTTCTCTGCATTAAGCTTGGAAGGGCGTGAAAAAATTTGAAATCGCTTGACCATTATGCCAAATGCATTTTCTACAACACGTCGTGCTCTCGATAGCCTGTAGTTAAATATTCTCTGCCCTGCAGATAAACTTTTACCAGGATATGGCTTCAGCAAATGTTTCTGCATGCGGAAAGCATCATCCGCAACCAAAACAAATGGAACATTTGCTTGACGACCTGGCAATGGTTTTGGAAGTGGCAAATTTAGCTCATTATTGTTTAAAGCACGTTGAAAAGTACAGTCTCCAAAGACTCCACCATCCGACACACGACCATTACAGCCAACATCAACGTATAAAAAGTTGTATTCGGCATCAACAACTGCCATTAGCACTATACTATGTGTACCTTTATAGTTATAGAAGGTGCTTCCTGAATTAGGTGGTGCTATAATTTGCACATGTTTGCCGTCAACCGCCCCTATGCAGTTCGGGAAGTTCCATAGTTTGTTAAATTTGAAAGCAACGACATTCCATTCTTCCTGCGTGGATGGTATCTACATACATATCAAAAGAAATAATAAGTCAATTAAAAAGCATAAATATGTGTGTATTTAGATTTTTCATACCTTTATGTATGCACCTTTTAACGCTTTATAAATAGCATCACAAACAATTGGTACGAAAAGTGATATGGTATTTGGGGCAACACGGAAGAAGACCGAAAGACTTTTATAACTGTCACCAGATGCAAGAAATCGAAGTGTCACAGCTAAGCGTATTTGTTCGGGAATAGCCTTTCGCATGTTTGTGTCTTGTTTTTTAATATATGGTGACACTAGTTGCAACAATTCGATAAACGTTTCGTCATCCATCCGGATAAAATTTTTAAACAAAAACTTTTGGTTTTCGATTTCCCGGAATTCCATTAATGTTTTGTCATATGCACAATCAGTGCTTCTTTTTGTGAGCCACTCTCTGACCCACGTACTTCTATTTACTTTTTTTTCTTTTCTTTCCTTTCATTTTTCTCATCGTCAAATGCACACACCATAATTATAGCTGCTGCAATTTTCTTTTTTTTTAAAGAACACATCTTAATAAAACAAATTTTTAAATGCTTTAACATTTTTAATAAACAAACTTTGACACATAGCAGCTGCTTCTGATATTTGCCGTGTAGTAGAACAATCGTGTGACTGAAGTTGGACAATAATTGTCACTTGATGGTTTTGAGACAATATGCGGCAATCAAATTTATGAAAAGTTGGACAATCATGTGACCGCAGAGAATTTGATTGTGACAATTTATTTATTGTAGTAAAACTTTGGACAATAAAAATTGGTTTAAATTGGCGCATTGCGACAATCATGTGATCCCACCTTTATTCATAGTTGGCACTATTGTCCTGTCTCGTTTTTGTGCACGGGACACAGGATACTGAGGTTTATATCATTGACCAGCATCTGACCACCGCCTTGAATACTTCGGCTGGTAACCCACCCGCACATGCTGCTTTATTATTTTTCAGCCAATTGATTGCTATTCTGACCTCACCATAGTGTGAAGGGTACATTAATTTCACTCATTTCCGATCATATATATATATATATATATATATATATGAGACAGTCATGTCCGTCCGCTGTTTTTCGAAGGGATTGAGGTAGTTAGCTGAAATGTTGCATAGACTTATCTTTTGTCTGCAGACAGGTCAAGATCGAATATGGGCTATATTAGCAGCAAGTAAGCGTATGGAAGTACGGAAGCATACAATATTGTAAAATATATACTGTATATGATACAGTGACCCAATAGCATCGTACAAAAATGATCCCCAAACAATGATGCTACCACCGCAATTCTTCACGGTGTCAAAGGTGTACTTTCGGTTGTATTCCAAATTCCATATGGAGACTTCTATCTGAATTATATACATTGATTTTGTCTCTCCTCTTCCCAAGGGTTCAGTATGCGAGGAATAGTAAACCCAAGGTTAAAATTGAGCATTTTATAGATTCAATGCCTCGTAGGCTACCGTAACAAAAATGATTAATAGTGAAATTTGCTTATTTATAAGAAGAAATCAAAATGTTGTTTTAGTTTTGACCGAGCAAAAATTGGGTCAAGTTAAGTTTCCATAGAATATATTTTTATTTCAATATAAATATTGCGTTTTTTAATAAATAATTTAAATATATATATATATATTTCTAAAAAAAGTTACAGGTCATTTATTTTAGTTGATTTAGTTTTGTCCACCAATGTATATATGAAATACATACCTCCCCATCCATGATCAGTTTCTTTCGACTCAAACAATTAATTTGATATTACAAATGTTACTATAAATTGATATTTCCTCACATACTGCAAATACAGCGACGAGCAAAAATGAGTACATGTTTGACCATTGGACACTTTTTACGTCATAAAAATAAAAATATAAAAGCAATTCAAATTCAAAAATGTTGGTTGTATTTTATATCTAACAAATCTACCTAAAGTTAAAGAATTTAACTTTTTAATTTCTAAGAAAAAAAAGACAAGTAAATCAACTCCAATGTACTCACTTTTGCACTATTGAACAAATTTGCAAAATTCGAATTTTTTTATTACTTATACTGTAGTTTTATATTTTGAATGTGTCATTTATGCAATTGGGCATATTTTTAAACAATTTTAGTACAATTTCATTGGAAATATTCTTCCAATCACCTCAGATCCAATGCGAACTTTGTCTAAATTATAAGGGGCTGATTGGTACTGTCCCACCTCTCTCTTTACGATTGGCCTTAAATTATCGTTCGGATTGATGTCGAAACTTTGTGCTGACCAGTGTATTAATTTAAAATTTTACTCACGAAGATATTCTCTCACGAATTTTTATGTGTGTTTTTGATCACCGTCCTGCACATAATAACTTCTTCTACAGGATAGGCGTGCTTAGCTACATAAACTGACTGATATGACCCTACAATGTTCTAAATAGACTTCTTTCATTATTATATTGTCATCGGTCCAGGATTCACAAGTTAAAGGCTATGCATACTATGGCAATTCCTCAACCGTGCTTCACATTGGGCCTTTGAATTAGTTTTCATCACCAATAATACTTATCGTCGGATTGAAAACGGTCACACGTTTCCAGTCGACCACAGTTCAACTTTTGGTCTAGTTGAAAAGCGTTTACCCTTATTTTGTAGTTTTTTCCTATAATACAGGTTTTTAGTTTTTTTAATGCTGCTATATCCAATGTCGGGTAGGGCTATTCATGCCGTTCAATGACTAACAGGTTTGACGAGTACTTACGAAGCATATTTTGGTGTTAAAACATATTAAATTACATTTCCCTTATCATTAGACGTGGGTCCACACAACTTATAAGCGGTGTACGACCTCTATTTTGAGGTTTGGGAACAACGGAACACCGTTTTTCTTACCCATATGACCAATAATTGGCACAATTTATGTCCCTTTACAATTTCCAGGGTAGAACTGCTTTTTCACTCAAAATCCGAATGGCCTCTTCAGTGGTTATTATATTTTTTTCTTCTTGATTTAGTATTATTAGTTATTTATTTGATTTATTTTGTTCCAAACTTTGTAAAAACTTATTTCTTAAAAAAACTAATGAGAACCAAAAATTATTAAAAAACGTGATTTTACATTCCTTTTTTGCACATTATTAAACAAATGCAGACGTGCAAAAGTGAGTACATTGGGGTTGATCTCGTTTTCTTTTTGAATTTGCTTTTTAGTTTTATTTTTATGTCGTAAAAAGTGTACAAAATGCAAACATGTACTCGTTTCTGCTCGCCACTGTATATACGCGAATTTCTTCCTCGAAGCCTTTCGAAGTGTCCTTTAACAAAATGTTTAACTATTGAGTTTTTATTTCGGATTTTTTTATTTTTATAAGTATTTGTTGGTCTCTTGTTATTCCATCAATTTCAGTCCCATTGGCATCTTTATATTTTATACAAAAGCTGACTTTCCTAATTTTAGGTTTGCAGTAGGAATCATAGCATTTGATTTAATTAAATTAAATATATTTCTAAAGCTGAACACTGTTCTCAAGATTTAACCATGGTTATTACAACTTATATTTATACGTTTTAGAGGCTTCAAAATATTTATAAATATAAATTATTTAGCAATTTTTTCCACTGAATAAATAATCTGCGTACATTTCGAATGAAGTTATTTTAATTTGAATTTTGAAAGCTGAATACTGTCAAAGGCAAATTTATGAAAAAAATGGAAACATATGACTTCATGAGACTACCTTGTATAATTATGCCATGAAATAGGGGCTAAATCAGTGCACATAGAGATACCAATTTCACAATAGGATATTATTCCTTTTCACACCCATTGTAAATACGGACCTGACAACGGATATATGATACAGTCATATGCAATGATATTGATTTATTATGCGCTACACAACTTTGTTATAAGTTTATGTGGCCTCAAGAGCTTGTAATACCACGAAATATTGGTGCTAAACCCACGTAGTCCATTATATATTTATATTTACAAAGTACAGACCACAGTCTTGTCGATTGGTCCCGTTCCACATTCTTGTCGATTGGTTCATAATAGTGTGTGATCGCTCTAGATAAAACAAAGCGAATCGATTATTGATTAAAAATCTTCCTGAAAATGCAAACAAATATGAGTTATATACTAATATTAATCGAACAACAATTTCAAAGTTAATAGTTTATTTATAAATTTATTTTTAAAATACCATAATTTTGTTCGGATATTTGCATTTTTAGCCTTTTGATCAAATAACGCACGTGAAAATGTATACGACTTTTGAAAAAAAATTCTTTTACTTTAGATGACAGGTCAACATCACTACATTCTCTGATGAGTCTTTGTTTGAATCTTGGACAATTACTTATTGTGATACCATTTAGTTTGTTAAAAACAATTTCCATTTGTTTTATTCCCGTAAAAATGCTCAGAATGTTATTTACTGAAGCTTTCGAAATTTGACCAACCCATGTGAACAAATTTTCACGACATTGGTATTGTTCAAGATTAAGTTTTTGGATCATATATCCCAATATATATTCCAATGCATCTTCTTGAAGAACACCAATGTCATTAAAATTAGCTTTAATCTTGTCTGAGTTGTGAATCTATACCAAATCTTCATTTTCATCGTTTTCAATCGTTAGTACAACAAATGTATGGTCGTTCAAAGTAGTATCTCTGGAATTTATCCAATCCCTTGAAATTTTCTATTACGTGTGCTACAAACCAAGACAAAAGCATTAAACATTTTATATTATAATTAATTATATACAAAAATATTGCCCAATATATATTTCCTAATGCGAAACTTAAAGTCTTGAGTTGATGTGTGGTCATTTAGACCACCCGTACTTCTTATTGCTCAAAAAATGTTCAAGCAAATCTTCTTCTTCTATTTTTGAAAGTAATCGTATAGCATACGCAATACAATATTGGATATAAGCACGCCCTTCTGGAAAATTTTTGATTTTTTATGTGGCACAATTGGTTTGGACATAATTTTAACGTATGAGAGAACATACGACAGCAAAACATCGCACCGATCTAAATAGAGTTTGGCGTATGTGAGTTTTTATTAATATCGGTTCAGATTTAGGAGATTCTCTCCGTACGGAAACAAAACAATTATGTCAATGTTGATCTAATGATGCTGCGTCACATACAACCAAAATCATTACACAAGACAATTGGTTTGCTTATAATATAATGTGTTTACAAAGTACTTTAATTAAGTAAAGTTTATA
>NW_026876290.1:0-19296 GCF_032173495.1 Musca vetustissima
TGCTAAAATCCCAATGAACCTTTGCAATCCACGTGAACCTCTGTGTTCACTTGCTTACTAAGCGTCTTGTCGAGCTGACGTCTGTCCTTCGGGGGAACATTGAGATGAAATTGGTCGGATACATACGTACAAAATACCCAAAGTGGGGAAGGGTATCATACAGTCGGCCCTAGTCCGACTTTACTACTTTCCTTAATCGTTTTTATTTGGTTTTGAATTCATTCCAAATTAATTTTTTAATTTTTTTGTCTATAATGAATAAGGATGTTTTTCCAAAAAAAAAAAAAATTTAAGATAATATAATTTTTCGTTTCTTATACAACGTGAGCATAGCAAATTGATTCTACTTACCAGAAACCACCTTCGCATTCTATAACGACCTTTGCTTGTGGAAATATAGCTGAACAGATAATTTGATGAATTTTAACGTTTATTCGCATATAAATAAATTTTATAACATTTCAAAAATAAAAAACTTTGCAAGGAATATTAAAATAGCTATTATTGGTTATATTATTTACAAAAATACTATCAATTTGGAAATGTAAATAGCACAATATACAGGACTTTGTCCCTGCTTTCTTATAAATTCAGTTAAATCATCCATAAACAATTTTTTCAATCCAATCAAGATATTCCGAAACTCTTGTATAAACGCCTGGTATATTCAATGAACAGCCTTGTCCAAATGACGTTATCCCTACTAAATAGGTTTTCAAATATCCAATACGCATTATTAATGGGCCTCCTGAGTCACCCTAAAATCAGAAAAAGGTTATCATTCAATATTAATATATTAAAATTGTTCGTATGTAATTTTACCTGACAGGTGTCACTATTTCTAATGGTATCTCTTGCACAAAGTTGAGTATCCCTTATTCCTTGTGACAAAGTTGTATCGTTTTTTGTAGTATTCAGTACATTCACTATTTGGCATAATGGATAAATAGGCTTTCAAAAGAGTATCAGATCCTGGACCAGCTGGAAGATAGATTTTGAATATTATTTTTTTTCTAATTTAAACAACAAATCATTGAAAAAAAAATATTGAAAATGTAGTTGAATAGCACGTGCACCTCACACGTGATGTCATAATTCCTATATTTTACTTGATGTGAGTTCCCAAAGACTGTGAAGCAAAGATATATTATGTTGGGGAAAAATAAATCCATTATTTTTGAGGTGCTTCACCGCTCTTTCGCACAGGGTCATCATATGTGATCCATTTCTCATCTACAGTCACCATCCTTTTAAGAAATGGGTCTACCTCATTCCGTTTGACCAATGCTTCGCAGATCGAAATTCGATTCATCTATTTTTTTTTCTATTAATTGGTGTGGCACCCAAAAATCTAACTTCTTTTTGAATCCAGCTTAGTTTAAATGGTTTAAAACAGTTTTATGGTCGATTTTTAGCTCCTGGGTGATGTTACGACTGCTAACATACCGGTTTTATCGACATTTTCGACGACCGGTTTAATGGATTTCTTTTTCCCCAACCTAATAAGACATAAGACTATTCCCGAGGACCTTCAAAAATATCAGTTATCAGCTATATGGCAAAGATGAACTACAAGTATTACCAAAGAATTCTTTTCCATAACCAATAGCTGTAACATTCATTTGTATCGTTTGATATTGGTTCCATAGACATATCCAAGGTGTTGTAGCATTCCTTTCCAATTTCAGCAAAGCTATGTCATTGTAAGGCTGATTATGTTTGTAACTGGGATGTTTGGTTACATTTATGACTTTTATTGGTGTTGCAGAGGACGTATCCGTTAAATTTACTCCTCCTAGCAGAGCTACAGACGGTGGTATTCTGAATTGCAAAAATGAAATAAAAATGTAACGAAACTTACCTGTCTGTCTGTTATTACAGTGATATAAATAATTACCCATTTAAATACACGCAATGTGCCGCAGTCAGTACATAATTTGGGGTTATTAATGCGCCGCCGCATTTGTAATCATAGGTACCTTCCCATACATTTGAATCCCATCCCAAAGCAGCCTGTTTTATTACAATAGAAAATTTGATTATAAATTAAATCACGTTGCAATCAAATCGCATACCATATACGGAAATTCATAATACTTCGTAAACAAACCATGGGAAATTGCAGGGAAATCTCTAATTGTAGCTGGTTTATATTCAACTTCATAACATCCTGAAAGAAAATTGTAATATGTGAACATATTGTGATTGGTCAATATTAGTTCCAAATATGAAAGCGATTCCAGTTGTAATTGGAGAATGTAATTGGTAATTCACAACATTTCATTTGTAATATATATGTTTCCATTTGAAATTCGTAGAGTTTCATTTGAACTTCAAAAAAATTAATTTACAAATCAAAGATTTCAAATTGAAATTCATAACACTTCACTTGTAATGCGTAATATTTCAGTTGTAATTCACAACAATTCATTTTAAATTCATACACATCCTTGGTGTGTTACCAATAATATTTTTCGAAGTTAAAATGAAATGTTATGTATTTCAAATGAATTGTTTTGCATTTCAAATGGAATTCTATAAATTTCGAAAGGTATCCTATGAATTACAAATGAAATTCTCGAATTACAAATGAAATTCGCGAATTACAACAGTTCACAACTTTCGGCCAAACGAAGCAACTCTTTATCTCTATTTTCTTTCTGTTGCGTTGTTGCCGAATGGAATATTGCGATGTGTTCAGCTCACGAGCCATTTTCGGCCACCTCGACGCGAGTTTCAATCAAGTCGCTTCTTTACTTTTCGAACCATTTCTGCTCATGTTGCTGTTTCTTCCGTGCACTTCCTTGACGTCGGGCTACGCTACCAGTATCACGGTAACGAGCGATGGTAAGAGACACAAAAGATTTATTCACATTTAAATGCTGGAATGCTCGAACGATAGCCACTTGTGGTTTTCCAGCCAAATATAAAGAAATCACACTATTACGCTTGAATTCTTTTTTCTTTCTGGAAAATTCTCACCAAATCTGAAGTTGGTTGCAGTTTTTTCATCTGACCCTGCATATACCATTTCCAGGGTAATAATGTCGACTGGAATTCCCGACCCCAAAACATATACCCACCGGTACCGATAAACAGACAAAAAAACAGTAGACGGTTAGCGAAATTACAGCTGACAATGAAAAAAATAAAATGTTGTCCAGCACAATTTTCATACCCTTCACCACACAGGGAATTAAGCCTTTGTGTATATGTTTGTAACAGGCAAAATGAATCGAGATAGACCAATGGTTCATGTGAGGAATATGCATAGAATCACTGTCTGAGTCGATTTTTGCATACCCGGCTGTCCGCCCGTCTTTTTTGTTGTGAGCAAAGTACAGGTCGCATTTATAAACCCTATTGAAAATGGAGAAACTCGGTTAAGGTTTAAATATAGCTCTCATGTATAGTTTCGTCCGATTTTATGTAAATGGTACAACAAATTCCCAATGTTTGTCCGATTTTGACAAAATGTTGTTCAGAGTACTGAGTTAGATTCAGATAGATGTATACGATGTTTTGTTAAAATCGGTTCAGATTTAGATATAGCTCCCATACATAGTTTCTTTCTATATTATGTTAATGAAATATTACAGGGTATTGAACTCAATTCAATTCAATTTTTTTTTAATCGGTTTAGGTTAATATACCTTTCATTTATATTTCCATCCTATTTCATATAAATGGTGTACCAAATAACGTACCATCTTGGAGCTAAAATAACGCCTATTGGATATGGTAAAATATAACCCCTATATATTTTCGTCTGATTTCATGCAATTTGTTCAAGCAAATAATAAAGGTTTCTCGTAGCGAGATAAAATTGTGGAGAACTCACTGTGCTGCAACACAAATGGTAGACGAAATAATCCAAATCTGCCCGATTTACATGGAATTTTTCGTAGATATCAGAATGGTATGTCTGCTCCATCTACAGGATATTGTACATATTACCAAATCAAGTATGCACCCAAAATTGTGAAGAGTATATATTCGACCCTGTCCGTCTTTGAACTTTCCTTACTGTTTTTTACAAATGTTGGGAATCGACCCTATCGATAATGTTTTTGGCATGGAGCTCATAAATTTCGACAAACCGTAATCGATGAGGTTCCATCACACAAAATGCAAAAGAAAAGGTGTGTTTTTTTTTGTAAAAGTGCATCAACGAAATGTTTATTGCATTTTTTATTGAAATATTATTGATTCAATCCAGTCAAGATATTCCGAAACCCTGGTATATACCCCTGGCTTTTCAAAGCCACATCCGCGACCAAATGATGTTATACCAACTACAAATGATTTTTCATATCCCATAGAATTTTGAGAACGCAAAATAAGGGGTCCGCCCGAATCGCCCTAAAAAGAAAATTTTGACAATAATATATCATAAAACACCAAATAATTTCTAAAATTACCTGGCATGTATCACTTTGCCTTTCGAAATCTTTGGCACATAATTGGCTGTCCACAATGCCTTGAGGCAATGAATCTTCCCCGGTGTATTGTGAAGCGCAATCTTTGTTTGGCACTATTGTTAGATGGGTCTTTAAAAGACTTTCAGAATTTGTACCGGCTTAGGAAGATGTAGATTATCATAACATTTAGATTGAGATTATCATAACATATTGTGGGTTCAAATATAATTACCAAACTGAGTGTGGCCATAACCAATGGCCGTTACATTGAGATCGTCCATTGCGTACAGAGTCCATATACAAAGTGGATCTTCGCCTGGACTACTTTCCAGTTTTATCAAAGCAATATCGTGATAGGACATTTTCGGATTATACATTGGATGTCGGATGACTTGGGCAACTTTTATGGGTTTGTTTTTTGTATCTGTTAAATTGGTACCACCCACAAGAACGACACTTGGTGGTAATCTGTGTAAAATTTAAGAATCAAGAAATGTTATAAACTTCTCGAATAAGTTTAGAATTTTGTCAACATACCCATTTAGTATAGCACAGTGTGCTGCGGTTAGGACATAATTATCCCATACCAAAACTCCACCGCATTTATAATCATAACTGCCCTCCTCAAACATTGAATCCCAACCTAAAGCTGCCTTTATAAGATCGAATTATTAATTGGAATGTTTGGAATATTCAATTGACAAACCATATATGGAAATTCACGATAAACAGTTTGAAGTCCGTGCACAATTTCATAACGTGGATCTATACAATCTGAAATAAATAAATAAATGTTTCGTCAGTAATCGTGAAAACTATATAGAAAAGATGCTTGAGGTCGTAAAACGCTTTTGAGACGCATATGATGATAAGATATAACGTTTCTACCCCAGAATAGGCTTCGACAATCCCGTTAGTCGCAGTAAGAAAAAATCTGCATTGTCTGAAAAAAAACTTTAAAGTCAGTGTAAACTGCGGCAGCTCCAACTAATTTCGACGAGCTTAGACAACAGACTCGAATATTCCATATAACATTCGAGTGAGTATGTCAAGATTCTAAAATTGTTATATAATAAACCAGTGAGCTGAGCAGTATAGTCGGACGGGGACGACCATATGATACCCTACACAACTTCCACGATAACTAACTTTGTGTGGTTCTACATTCTAGCTTGGGAAATATTTTGCGATATTTGCACCCTCTTGTCCGGCTAGAGGTCAACAAATATTACTAATAATCCCTCACCGTGGGTTGCGTTGTAATGTTCGGCTTATAATTGTGGCCTATAGATCGACTCAGGAAAGGAAAAAAATGTTTTCAGTCCACTTCATCCCAAAATTATTATCCCATCATCACTGAAAATCAAGGCAATCAGGGCTATTGTTGTATTGGTTTACTAAATAATATCTAAATACGTAAGCACCTGTAAATATGTACGTGTAACTCCCACATCCGAGTACATACGACAATATAATTGGTATCAATTTAAAGGCCAACCTCTCCTCTTGGATATATTATCAACTTATCGGGTCTATGTCCATCAGGAGTAAATATATACGCTATATAATACAAATTTTGTAATTTTTCACACAAAAGTCAGGGTCTATTTGACCCGCTAAATATTGACCGATCTTTATCAAAACAGGCATGCTTATTCGTTGACCCGATCTCCTTCTCCATGTAAAATTTCGCCATGTTCGGACCGTAATTGCGGCCTCTGGAGTGACCAGAAAAACCGACAAAAATAATGTTTTTGGTCCATTTCATCCCATTAATATTACCCGATCTTTACCAAAAACAATAGGGGTCTTCATTGGGCAGAACCCATCCTACATGCAAAATTTCACGAAGATTGGTCCATAACTGTGGCCTGTATCGTGTTTACAAATTATAATGGACAGACGGACGGACGGATACACATGTCTAGATCGACTCAGCTAGTCGAAATATGTCGATCGGTATACTTAAAGGTGGGTCTAGGACCAATATTTTGCGGCGTTACAAACTTTTGGGGCTTCACAAAGCTATAATACCCTGACAACATAGTTGTGTAGGGTATAAAAATTCGCATAATTCAATTTGTACGTAATTCAGAAAGCTTTCAATTTTTTTGGAATCGACAAATCTTTATATGCGAGCTAAATTTAAATTTCCAATTTCAATAGTATTTGTATTTTAGCCAAATAAGTAAACTGTCTCAAATTTCATCTCATTTGGATCATTAATGCGACCTGTACTTTGTTTACAATGTAACATGGACTGACAGCAAAGACGGAAAGTAACCGTAGGACTATCTCGGTTCCGCTTGCATGTTACAAACATGCTGCACATAGTCATAATACCATGCGCCGCAGTGTGATGGAGATTATAACTATACACGATTCTACCGAAACTTTAAATATGCCCTTCTAGACTCAATTTGCGACACTATGCTTATTTCGTCTCAATCGGACAAAACCTTGGGAATCGGCCGAAAAATATATGGAAGTTATATCTAAATCAGCAACGATTTTAACGAAACTAGGGTCTTTGGTTCATCATTTATATACAATTGGCTAAAAAAATACTTAGGAGTTATATCTACATCTGAATCGATTTTCAAGTTTTTTACATGTTATTATAGGTTTAATTTGGGACGCCATTTACGTATAATCGGCTTAAAAAATAAGTAGGAGTTATATCTATATTTACATCTGAACTGATTTCAAGAAATCTTTACATTATTCAATCTACACTTAATTCTGTACTATGTGAACAATTCTGCCTCAATCGGAAAACCTTGGGTTAAATCTGAACCGATTTTTTTCAAATTCAATAGGGTTGGCCCTTGGGCTAAATAAGTGACATGAGTCAAATTTTTCGGATCATAAATGCGACCTGCACTTCGTTCACAAGAATAGATGCCATTGTATGCATAAATAGACTCCGAAAGTGATTCTATGTATATTCCTAAAATGGAATAATGGAAAATGTTTACTTTCTATTTTAGTCAGCCATGAATACCTATATACTCTTCCATTTGCATTTTTATTAAAATGTATGACTTTAATGAATTTCAAATTTTGTTTAATATGGATTTGAGCCATAGTCAATTTTGTATGTGGTGTTTTTTACATCTTGACACTTCAATTAACATGTCATTGCCTCCTTAATATTTTCATACACACACACACAATAATATTTAGCACAATTTATATTTTAACCCTTTTTAAATCATTCGGTTTATACACTTGATGAAATGAATAACTTACCTCTAGTGATAGGCCGACGCTTCATATCCTCCCACAAATCATTCTTGCAACAAACAAACTGTTCGTCTTTCTCCATGTAGCACAATGTAACATTTTTAGCCGTTAATGCTGCCGGACAATATTGTAAACTCATACATGTGCCGCTAGTTTTGTCAGGAAAAGTACATTCCGTTGGAAATGGATCAACCGTGGGAAATTTAATGCCATAGGTAGAAACTACAAACAGATTGGATTTCAATAAAAATCAATACTAGAATTTTTTTACAACTCACCGTATTGAAAACACAAAAAGAAAAACAAATTTATTTGAATAATCAGCATTTCTATATAAGGGATTTTTTGTCTGTTTGTCAATGAACCGGCAGATCGATGCTATCTTTTTCGTGGTTCGTCTCAGAATGTTTATTGTTGACTCACTTAGACAAGTGTATTCAATGGAGCCGTAAACTGAAATGATAATTGTTTTGGTTGCATTGACACGTTTTGAACGAAGCATAGCCTAAACGGAGATAGATGAAATTGTGGAATAATAAAAACAAAACAAATTAAATGTTTTTTTTTTATAAAAGATGATATTTTTGTTTGTATTAAATAAAGCTTAAGATTAGTAGCAATGGGTTGATGTCAGTGCTAAAAGGGAAGTTCACATATCAAAACAATTGAAATCGTTTAAATACATAGGGTTGCCATTGCAGGAATACTAAAATCACTAACTTAATAAAACAAATCTTCTATATACATACATATGTAAAAATGAATTGCTGTTCGTTAGTCTTGCTGAAACTCGAGAACGGCTGATCGGATTTGTCTTATCTTAGTCTTGAAATGTTCGTGGAGCTTCAGGGAAGGTTTAAAAGTTGAGAAAAAATCGAAAACCGCGAAAAATTTGCGAAAAATATTATGAAGCATATTTGCATTTCCACGAATTTAGTATCGAACTATTATAATTGCCCCACGTCGTAGTTGTTATTTGGAGATATTTTGGGCGAACATTGGTAGCGTATCAATCTTTTAAGCTTTCATTTGTCAATTATTGAAAATTTTCAAAATATTTTATTTTTTCCAATTGGATTGACATTGTATTGAAAATATTTGAGAATACAAAAAATAATTGAGAAGTATATCATTGAATGTACACGCGAGTATTGTATTTACACGTTTTCTATAGAATTCACGTAAGTTTTGGGACAAATGCAAGGATGGAATATCAGAACACATTCTGAATCGAGTTCGCGTCCATTCACGGAATTCTTTGATGCCCTAGATTATTTTGGTTGAAAGCAATAATAATAATAGTGTTGCTATGCCATTGGTAATATGAATCACAGAGGAAACTAATATAAGAAGATATTTTGAATTAAAATTTGGTATAGAATATATTGGTAAACTAGAAATATAAAAAAATGCATAATAGGCATAATACCTAATGTGAAGAATATACCAAAACCTCCGTCAAAAAAACAAGTAGTCGTTCGGGACTGGGGTACCACTATATGAAGGATATCTTAAAACTTTTGGTAAGGGGGTTTGTTACTCAATTGGGTTAAAAAAGTGCCTAAACCCCCAGACACTAAAAAATTAAAAAGTGAACCATTATTCTTAATTTTTGGAAGAAAGATTTGCTACCATATGAGAATTAAAAATAAGAGAATTCAAATAAAATAAATGATAGCCGAATAATAGGGGGTACCATTATATGGGGGCTACTGTAAAAATTGGGTCGATATCGCCATTTTTTTAGGGAGAATTGATACACAATGGAAACTAAAAGTACCAAATTACAGACAATTCAGTTGAAAAACGTGACTTAAATCACCAAATTCCGAATATTGGGGGCACTTTTATATGTCGGATTACCCCTAAACTTGGGTCAATATTAATGTTATTAGTAAGAAGGTTCGCTATATATCAAAACCACAAATGCCAAATTACAGACAATTCGGTTAAAAAACGTGCCCAACATCCCCGATATATCCAATTTCCATTACCAAACAATCAATCAAATCTATCTTAAATATTGCGATCACTATCGTAATTTCGACATCGAATTTTATTCTGATCAATAATATATACAAATACTTTCTGGGGTCTCTAGGTTGCAAAGGGAATGGCAAATTTAATATACACTTCACCTTCACAGGTATAAAAGCTTACTTAACATTGTGCTACCGTCATGTGGAAGTTGTAAAAAATATTGGGGAAAAAATTAATTAAATACGACAATTCCGGCTCTTGATGTCGAACTTATATATCTTTACTAAAATTTATGTTTCATGAATTAAATTATTACAAAAAGTATATCCCCTGAAACTTTAGAAAGGAAAACAACGTTTGCCGGTTCGACAATTGCACCGCTTATAACTCAAGAACAAAAATCGTAAAATATCCGTGTACATTTTTTAATTGTAAAATGAATTTACTTTCTATGGCAACAACACTCGGTCATAAACATCAAATAGTAGATACTCAATACTGTAATGTTACTTTATGTGAATGTAATAGTATTATAAACGATGTGTTTTAAACTCTATACTGCAAAGAATTGTATTGAAATATGTGCTATAGCTTCCGATGTAACGATCAAGATCGATATATGGGAAAAAATATAAAAAGTTTATCTATACCAAGAATTTTCATACATATTTCTTACCCAGAAAGTTTGTTTGTACAAGTATGAATAGAAATTCAAAAGCAAGTCTGGAATACCGAAAATTATTCCTTCGTGGAGCTTCAGGGAAAGTTTAAAAGGTGAGAAAATTTTGAAAATCGCGAAAAAATTGCAAAAAATTTTATGAAGCATATTTGCATTTCCGCGAATTTAATATCGAGCTATATGGATTGCACCACGTCATATATGTTTTTTTGAGATATTTTGGTACAAAATTGTTGGTGGATCATTCCTAAAAGCCTTCATTTGTCAATTATTGAAAAATTTTAAAATATTTTTTTTTTCAATTCAATTGACATTGTATTGAAACTATTTTTTGTGAGAATAAAAAAAAATAATTGTGAAGTATATCATTGAACGTACGCGTTCTCCATAAATTGTACGTGAATTTTGAGACAATCGCAAGGATGAAAATCAGAAGATATTCGGAATAGATTTGTGATTCTAACTTACAGACCTAGATTATTTTTCTTAAAAATTCCTTGAAGTACCTAAAATGTTGCTATGACACGGGAAATATCAAATCAGGTGGCTATACGCCTAATCGTTGGTCAATGTTCTTGAACTGTTAAACACAACACCTCGAATATATCCAAAAATGTGTATCGCAGAGAAAACTAATTTACAATTATATTTTCTTTGCAAAATTATATCACTAATCTCAAACTTAAGCAAACTTAAAAAAACTCATCCAAAAACATTTATTATAAAAATTGAAGATGTAACAATAAAATTACAAATACCTAAATATGTCAACTACCGATATATACAGCATTATGTGGTAGTAGGGGAGACTGGGGCACCTTCGGCACTTTTTTTTTAGAGCTCTATATCTCAGTACATATTCAACATATATAACAACTATATGGCTGGTTATTGTCCTCTGACACTTAATTATGCAAAATAGTACCAAAAAGATATATAAAAATAGTATTAGTTAAAAAATTTTACAGTTTTGTAAAAAAAGTCAAATTCGCCGAATGTGCCCCAACCCGGGTAGCTTCGGCATTTGATGGGGCACATTCGGCACCATAGTCATAGCCGGGTAATTGTCATCGCTATCAGTCTGGTTGAAATTCTGATTATCTAAAGGCTCTATTTGGTTTTAATACGCCACACAATGTTTGAATTATAGGGCTTTATTTTCTAGCGGCGGACGTTTACATCTCAAGGTCGCACACACCATCAGAAATAGGGGTTTTCTATCGCATTTTCGTCAATATAAGCACGTTTGATCTTTTATATGCAATTTCGAGCCATATTAAAGGATTAGTTTTAAAGACAAACTCAAAAACATTTTAAGGAAATAATATTGCACAACCTGTATATGGCCGAATGTGCCCCAATTTAAAATGCCGAATGTGCCCCGAATGTACTTTTTATAGTTTTTTCATTTTTTTCGATCAGTTTTGTAAAAATATTATATTTTTAAATATTTCTATAATAATACACATCGTAGTTAACCACTTTTTAATAATATTGTCTTAAAAATTTAAAAAGTTTTATACACGAAATACTTACGAAATGGAATTGAAATATTACAGAAACATCTATAAAAATACAAAAACCTATGTATCTAAATAAGCTTATTAGCTAGAAATTTAAAACTTTGTGTAAGTTATTTATTTCGATATTCGATACCTATGTATCGAAACTAGTGATGTACGGTGAGAGCTTCATATCGAAAACGCGATTGCCGAAGATGCCCCGATGCCGAAGGTGCCCCAGTCTCCCCTACGTTGTTCGTTCTTTGAAAAAATAATGTTCAAAATTACAGACACTCAGGTTGTAAAACGGGTTAAGAACTTTAAAATACCTAAAATTAAACGGGATATATGTGTGGCGTTTTTTAAAAACGTGCACAATTTCTGGGAATAAGTTTTTCGTTCACAGGAATCCGTTATGTCAAACTCTAAAGGAAAATTCGGTCAAAGTCATTATAATACCGAAAATGGGGGAACCTATATGCAGGGACTATATCAAAATTTCCGCAATATTCCGGAAGGACTTATTACAGCTACTACAATGGGAATGGATATAAATTATTTTTTGGTAAGAAGATTTGACCCCACATGAGAAAATACCAAACAATGGGCGATACTAATATATGGGGGCTAACTGGAATCTTGGACCATATTGATAATTTTTGTTATCTGAAATAAAAAATTACATCCACTGGACCAATCTCCCCAAAATACCGAATATTGTGGGCAGCATTATATTGAATCTAATCTAAGAATTGACCAATATTGATAGTGTTTAGTAGGATTCATTTTACCAAATAAAAAACCGAATGCCAAATTAGATTTAAAAACACGCCCAAATCCCCAACAGCATAAAAAAATGTGGAGTACTATTATATATGTAGTGAGACTTTTTGCTCAATACATATCCGTAATATTAAATTAGAAGCAATTCTTTAAAATATTGGGGGTACCGTTGTATGGGATCTACCCTAAAAAGTGATCAATAGGAGTAGTAGTAATGCAAATTTCAAAGCTCAATTTTAAATTGTGAAGGGTAAAAAAAGCTAACTTAACATTGGACTACCGATATGAGGAAGTATTATAAATATATTGGGAAAATGTAATGAATTCCGAAAGTCAAACTTATATGTGCATATAAGTTTATTAAATTTTTTTCCACAAATTCAAATATTAATAAATGTATGTACACCGAAACTTTCAATGCAAAAATAGCAACGAGACTCGCTCATAAACATCACATTGTAGATATTCAGTACTGTAATGTCTCTTTATGTGTGCTCTGATAAATACCAAGGTATTACAAAGATCTGTACACTCCAGCTTATGATGTAGGATATAGAAACAAATCTAAAATGGGCAAGACAACGTTTGCCGGGCCCGCTAGTTTTATATATATTTCATCTCAGGCCTTAATATTTTGTCAGTATTTTCAAAGCAATTTGGTATTTTGAATTGTCATTGTGTTTGAAATCTCACAACTAAATTTTCTAAATATTTGTTAACATTTTAGGATAGTGCCGCCATAACAGTACCATCCGAATTTCTGTATTTTGTAGAGTAAGGGCACATTTTCAACAGAATTGGCTGCACTTTTGTACTTTGGGTTCTAATTGGACAACATACCTTCCCACCAAAAAATGCTTAATATTGGCCCATTTTTATACCCTTCATCACACTGTGTTACAGTCTTTGTACATATGTTTGTAACAGGCAAAAGGAATCGAGATAGACACATGGTTCCTTTTGAGAATGTGAATAGAATCACTTTCCGAGTTAATTTGTGCATGTCCGTCCGTCCGTCCATCTATTTTTGTCAAAATACAGGTCGCATTTATGATCCGATTTGGCACAAGCCACTTATTTGGTCTAAGGACGAAACCTATTGAAATTGGAGAAAATCGGTTAATATTTAGATATAGCTCCCATATATAGTTTTGACCGATTTTATTTAAATGGTGCACCACACTAACAATATTTTTCCTATTGAGAAAAAATTTTGCACAGCGTACTAAATTAGGCCCAGTTTAATGTCTGTGAAGTTTTGTGAAAATCGGTTCAGATTAAGATATAGCTCCCATATAAAGTTTCTACCGATTTTATCTAAATGGTGCACCAAATTCCCAAGGATTGTCTAATTTAGACAAACATTTTCGTCCGATTTTATGTAAATTGTGAACCAAACTCCCAAGGGCTGTCCGATGGAGACAAAATTTCATTTAACGGTGCACCATACTCGCAATATTTGTCCGATTGGCAGTGTATGGAGTTAGGTCCAGATAGACGTATGCGAATTATTGTTGAAATCGGTTCAGATTTGGATAAAGCTTCCAAATATATTTTCGTTTCGATGTTATTTTAAAGAAAAGCCTATGTTTATTCGATTTACACGAAATTGTATGGAATTTTTCATAGATTTCAGAATGGTATGTGTATGGGGTTTTTAATAGGCTGAAATATTTATTTAGATCCTCTAAAGATGTTATGTCTGTTCTATCTACAGGATATTGTATGTATTGGCATCTATTGTATGTACCATATTTTATTTACATTTGCAGTAAATATTTTGAATTGAAAACGAATATAAACGTGTTAAGATCGGTTGGATTAGTAGAAGAATTGCAAAACACACCATAATATCAAAAACTGAGATGAACCGTAATATTGGGAGCTACCTTAAAAAGTGGATATAGGAGCTATATCTAAATTTGAATTAATTTTGACAATAATCCTTAAATCCTTAATATCAAACTACTGCCAATTCGGCTATAAAAATTACTCGCATTATCTAATAATTGGAGGTACAAGTTAAAGAGGGGCTATCCCAAAACTTGGAAATATATTGATAAGAATCACATTTATAACAGCTTCTTTAATTAAAGCGATAAGAAACGATGAAAAGCAGGATGGGGATACGATTCACTTCACCACTTCTGATTTTATTGTAATTTAAGAACTACGTACTGCTAACCAAACCCAATCTTATACACATAATAGCTATCAGTTCTCACAGTGCATATATGGGACAAATAAGCACACCAATATCTTTGTTTGTGTATTTCTGTTAATTCTTTACTATCAGCTCACACATAGATATCGTGACTGCATTAATCACTTATCATAAAACAATTTGAACATCATTTATGAATTCCATAAATGAGAAATGATCACAAAATAAAATGAATGATGCCGAGCATTTTAATATTTTTATGAACATTCTCCCAGACGGCAAAGATTAATCTTGATATGGTGTGCCCGAGGGAACCGATTGCTGATATAAAAATGTTTCTTAATGCCTACAGCTCTTCTTATGAATATAATATAAGACATTGAACATTTAATTGAAGATTCAATTTCTTAAACTTGGACTGTATAATTGGCAATAGCTGGCCCTTTAGTCGTTGTTGTATTTCCTGACTTGTCTATATATCGGCAGGTATCGGTTTGCTGTCTTCATCTTCACTTTCTTCAAGCTGCAATTTGTGTTGTTATAGATACCTGGTGGGGTATGTTGCAATAGAGCCCTTCTCTATTTAACATTTTTTATTTAAAAATTTTTATACGTCCAGCGATTGCCGCTTATTATGTCGCCTCTAGCTGGTATTTGATGACTTTGCTGGATTCCAGGACGATGAATGGTTTCATACACAGCTACATGATCGGTAGTTCCCCCAGGAAAAGGTGAAATATTCTACAATGCCGGAATTTCTTAAGCCGCATGCATGCTGAGGTGGATGTGTAACTGACGGATGTTCTGGTGGTTGTTGATGATGATGTACCACCTCTGGTGTTGTAGTAGCATCCTCTTGTTCTTGTTGCTGCTGGGACAAAAAATATTGCCTTTGCCCTCGTTTCCTTATGGACCATTGTCCCTCTTCAAAGCTGACCCCTCGGGGGGCAGTTCTGAACATAACGACTTGGTCCAGTAAAAAAGATATACATTATTTAAATCGAACTTAATGTATGCAATATGTACATTTAGTGTAAAGGTTACATTTTCACCTATTAGTTAAAATTTATAAAAAAGCCAAAAATTATAAAAAAAATAATTATGAGCCTTGAAAGGAAAAAGTGTTCAAAGGTGCCCCACTCCCCTATTTTTTTTCTTTCTGCTTCTTCCCATATTCCCCCAATGTGAGAAGCTGCCGACCGTATGAAGTACTCGTTACTCTTTTGTCATTCGAGTTCATCCGTTATAAGACCTTCAATCGATTTTTGGTATGGTTCTGCTTCTTCCGATGACGCATTATTCATTGAAGACTGTGATCTCCGTTATTGTTCTTGTTATGCTACGATCCTGCATTTGCATAAACTGCTGCAGCTTTTGCAATTGACCAACTTGCTTCTGATGAGCCAAAAATTTCAGCGACACTGTTCCTGTTGTCATTTTTTTACAATTTTATAGATTTTACTTTTAGCAATTGGTCTTGTGGCTGTTTCTTTTTCGTTTATTCTACCTACTTGGATTTTTATACCCTCCACAATTGTAAGGAGGGTATATTACAGTAAAATGTCATGTTCGTCTGTCTGTTGTAATCACTAACTAATTGAGTCTGTTGTCTGTTTTGGCAGGCCAAGTTCGAAGATGGGATATATCGGTCCACGTTTAGGCATAGCTCCCATATAAGGGTACCGCCCATTTTTCGGTATTTTAGGGTTCTTGAGCGCATTTCTCAGACGAATTTGCTGAAATTGGATACATTGGTTTCTTATTGGGTACCAAATTTCCCTATCAAAAATTATAAATATACGTCCGCTTTTTCTGGTACCCCAATTTTCAGTATTTTGGGGGATTTTGGAGTATTTTTCGACCGATTTGGCTGTAATTTAGTACTTTGAGCTCTTATGGGAGTAGCAAATCTCTCCTCAAAAAATTACAGATATAGGTCAATTTTTTCGGTTAGCCCCCATATAACGGTACCCCCAATTTTCGATAGTTTGGTGTTCGTGAGCTCGTTTTTATTATAAAATATTCTTACTTAAGAACTACATAAACTAATCTAACTTCGCCTACATTGGGTAAATTGGACGAAATTAAACATGTTATCTCTTTCAATATGAGAGACAACCCATGACCTTCTGTTATCTATGTTAAATGTCATTTCACTCAAACAGGGTAGATATTTTTCGGTTTGTTTGAATCGGGGTTAACAAAATTTGGTTTAAATGAGTGAGCTGTGCCAAATTTCGGATCATTCGGATCAAAAGTCATAATACCCTGTACCACAGTGTAGCTCAAAACTCCCCTAGACATCGAAATTTTGAATGTGGCGTTATTTGGCGCTACACTGAAAAGTGGAACAATAATTTTGGTCAGAAGAAGCAATTCTGTTAAAAAACCATACAGAATAAACGACTGTAATTCGTTCGATTTCATTGGATTCAAATTGTACAGAAATATGCTGTTAATATACTTTATGGCATCTCCATCCTGTGGCATCCTGTTGCCTGTCTGTAAACATCATACATTGTTACTTTTTCACGGATAATAATTTTGCATCATATAAAGGTACCGACCCATTTTTCGATATTTTCAGAGATTTACCCAGCACCTTTTGGCATTTTAAAACATTTATCCTCATTTTCGGTTTCGTTTCGGATATTAGTACACAAGGAGGAAATGTTATCTTTGTATGTATCCACAAAGATTTGATCTTCAGAGATTTTTTTCGCAACGTTTGGACTTCATACTAAAATAACATTATTTTATATAACAATTATTAAAATAACAGAAAGTTTTATTAGTATTATGTTTGAAATATAATTGATTCAATCCAGTCAATATATTCCGAAACTCTAGTATATACGCCTGGCGCCTTGCCAAAGCCACACTCATCACCAAATGCTGTTATGCCAACTACAAATGCTCTTTCATATCCCATATAATTTTTAGAACGCAAAATAAGGGGTCCGCCAGAATCGGCCTAAAAAGAACATTTTGAGAAGAATATATTTTAAAACACTTAATAATTCATTAATTAATTACCTGGCATGTATCACTTCGCCTTACGAAATCTTTAGCACACAATTGACTGTCCAAAATGCCTAGAGGTAAAGATTCATCCCCCATGTATTGGGTAGTGCAATCTTTATTTGGCACTATTGTTAGATGAGTCTTTAAAAGACTTTCAGAAGGTGGACCGCCTATGGGAGAACGAATTTTAGAAAATTATCATAACATTATGTTAGTTTAAGTATAATTACCAAACATAATATGACCATAACCAACAGTTGTGACATTAAGATCGTCCATTTCGTACAGAGTCCATATACAGAGGCGATTTTCGATTGCACTTTTTTTCAGTTTTATCAAAGCAATATCGTGATATGGCAGTTTCGGGTTATACATTGGATGTTGGATGACTTGGGCAACTTTTATGGGTTTGTTTTTGGAATCTGTCAAATTTGTACCGCCCACAAGCACTACACTTGGTGGTATTCTGATAATATTTAGGAAGAAAAAAATTGTACAAGCTTGTCAAATATATTTCGAATTTTGTCGGCTTACCCAGTGAGTATAGCACAATGCGCAGCTGTCAGAACATAGTTATCCCATACTAAAACTCCACCGCATTTATAATCATAACTTCCCTCCGCAAACGCTGAATCCCAACCTAATGCTGCCTTTATAATAACGAATTATTAATGTGCATGTTCCAAATTTTTAAGTGACAAACCATATATGGAAATTCCCGATAAACAGTTTGAAAACCATTAAAAATTTCATACTGTGGATGTGTACAATCTGCAAGAGTTGGAATAAATAAAATATACTTAAATAAAACTAAGCTATTTCTGTAATAATCGAAACCGTAAATAATCGGAAACTATAAAAAAACTAGTGAAAAAACGTAATACTGACAGGTACTTGGTACATAGAAATACTGACAGGTACTTGAAATGAAAATATAGGGAACATACCAAAAAGTGGACATATACCGACATATCTACAAGCCGATTTTGTAAACCATAATGTACACCAAATACAAATTTCAGTACTTTTTAATGAGAGTGTAAACACTTAGATGTGGAACTTGAGAACTACAGCTTCGAGGTAGTTAAAGACTTTATACACCTTGGTACCGCCATAAATAAAACGAATGACATCAGTTTTGAAATTCGGAGAAGGATTGTGATGGCCAACAGATGCTACTATGGTCTAAGTAAGCAGTTTAGAGACAAGGCCACCTCCCGCCAGACCAAACTCACACTTTACAAGACACTGATACTACCCATGCTATTATATGGATCAGAAGCATAGGTACTTGCGCAAGCAGATGAGGCAGCTCTTGGGGTGTTTGAGAGAAAAATTCTCCGA
Source organism: Musca vetustissima (assembly GCF_032173495.1). Lineage (NCBI taxonomy): Eukaryota > Metazoa > Arthropoda > Insecta > Diptera > Muscidae > Musca > Musca vetustissima. The sequence goes on from NW_026876290.1 coordinate 19,144, forward strand.
AAGATCTACGGGCCGATCTGCGTCGACGGTGAATATCGGCGTCGAATGAACCACGAGCTTTACAATTTACACGCGGACATCGACATAGTCAGTCGTATTGAGCTGCAGCGACTACGGTGGCTAGGCCATGTGCGGATGAATGAAAATGCCCCA
>NW_026876291.1:0-19484 GCF_032173495.1 Musca vetustissima
AAATTAAAACACAAAAGTCCGGTTTATTGAGAGTTGTTTGTAATTTGTGTTTTTTTATATTTTTTCAGCACAAATGCTTCCCTTTACTATTGAATTCTATTCACATTCAATAGCATTGATGTTAATGCACAGTGGCTCAGAACCGATTTTTACTTACTATTCGAAATTTGAATAAAACGAAGTTGTAACATACCTGAAAATAAATAGAAAAAATATTGAGTTGTATTAGATACCAAGAATATAATTTTTACAAAAATAAATAAACCAGTAAGGAAAGTAGTTAAGTCGGACTGGGCCGACTATATGATAGCCTTCACCACGTTGGGTATAGTTGACATAGTAACAGATAGATATTTAGGGACTTTGGCGCACCATTTGCCATAAATCGGAAGAAAATATATTTGGGAGCTATATCTAAATCTGAACCGATTTTCACGAAACTTAGCACACATCATTCTAGACCTAATTCAGTACGCTGTGCCAAATTTCGTGCAAATCGAAAGATATATAGGTACTTTGGTGCACAATTTACCATTAAATCGGGCGAAAATATATATGGGAGCTATATCGAAATCTGAACCGATTTCCACGAAACTTAGCACACGTTATTCTAGACTTAATTTAGAACGTTATGCGAAATTTCGTGCAAATCGAAATATATATAGGAACTTTAATAAGCCATTTACATAAAATCGGACGAAAATATATATTGGAGCTATATCGAAATCTTAACCGATTTTCCCGAAACTTACCACTGCCATTCTAGACTCACTTCAGTACGCGGTGCCAAATTTCGTGCAAATCGAAATATATATAGGAACTTTAGTACGCCATTTACATAAAATTGGACGAAAATATATATGGGAGCTATATCTACAACTGAACCGATTGTTCTCAATTTCAATAGGGTTCTTCCTTGCGCCAAATAAGTGACCTATGCCAAATTTCATCCAATTCGGATCATAAATGCGACCTGCACTTTGTTTAAAATTTAACATGTTATGTTCGTCTTATAATTGTGGCCTATAGTTCGACTCGAAAAAAACACACAAAAAATTAAGTTTTCGGTCCACTTCATCCCAAAATTATTATCTGATCATCACCGAAAATTATAGACAATAATATACTTGGTATCAATTTAAAGGTCAACCACTACTCTTGGATATACTTTCAACTTCTCGGGTCTATGTCCTTCAGGGGTAAATCTATACGCTATAGAAAACAATTTTTGTCAATTTACACACAAAAGTCAGGGTCCGTTTGACCCACAAAATATTTACCGATCTTTATCAAAGCAGGCATGTTTTTCTCTGGCCCGATTCCCTTCTCCATATAAACATCACGATGATTGGATCATAATTGCGGCCTCTGGAGGGACCAGATAATCGGACGAGAATAAGGTTTTTGGTCCATATCATCCCCTAATTATTAACCGATCTTTACCAAAAACAATAGGGGTCTTCATTGGCCAGAACCCATCTTACATGCAAAATTTCGTGAAGATTGGTCCATAACTGTGGCCTTTATCGTGTTTACAAATTATAATGAACAGACGGACGGACACATATGTCTAGATGGAATCATCTAGTCGAGATATGACGATCGGTATACTTAAAGGTGGGTCTAGGACCAAGATTTCGCGGCGTTACAAACACTTGAGGCTGCACAAAACTATATATCCAGACAACATATTTGTGTAGGGTATACAAATCAACGACTGTATTTAACCCCTGAAATATATTTTGAAAAAAAAAATCCATGCCTGTATTTAGTCCTTCAATATGAAAACAAAAAACTAAATTAATTTGTTTTATTTTATTTATTTATTTTTTAATTTCAATCTTTAAATCGCAATTCTTAAAATTCACTCCAATCTTCTTTATTTTAGTTCCCTTAAATACCCCACATTTAATTTGTGTTTGTAAACAAATTACTACATAATATCCATAGGCCTCCCAAAGGGTTAATTTCACAACATACATGTCATACACAAACATATGTACGAATGGATGGACTGACTGACGGATGAATGAATGGTTGTATTCCCTTGGGTTAATAAAGATATCATTTACACAGACGTTACTGTCACAATTTTGCAACATCATTGTCGTCTGTCTGCCCATATTTGCCTTGGGTTGTCTGTCTGCCTGTTGGTTTTCTCATCATACATACATACGAGTATTGGCGGCATGTCAACACAATAATAATAATTCTGTGGATGCATACTCCCGCACCATATAAGCATGCATATCATTCCGACCATATCATCGTTTCGGCAATTCCTTTGCATATAATTGTCTGTGATTCTTGGCTTGATTTTGATTTTTCTTTTGCAAAAATGCATGTCCATTAAACCACTTGTCACTTAAATATAATGGACTGTTTTCTGCATAACCACCAAAAATAAAAAGGAACGGCTACAACTTTTTGTTTGTCTGATGCGCCCGCAATCAAACGGAATGTTTGGACAGGCGTTGCATTGTGGCGAAAATATGAGGATTGATGAAGTTATGTGACGTAAAAATGGAATTATAGCAAATAAGATTCAGGACAGGGAAGGGATAAGGATTTATAGCAGGATCATCGAAGCAGATTCCAGATTTATTTAAATTAAAAAAATGTTTTTCCTTAAAGTGGCCTAAAAGGTATAAATATTGAACTTTAAAGAGACCCTGAATTGTATCAAATTTGAATTCAGATTTTGACTTGAAATCCTGCTATTTATTCCATCAAAAATTTATCCGAAATTTCTGAGAACAAGTGTTACCCCAAAATCTCCTTACATAGGAACAGCTTTATTTCCATTCAAAAGGAAAACAGAACACCAAACTCTCTTACACACATACACCATACATGCGTTGACACATCATACACGTTATGCATGTCTGGCCAACATGGATTTTCTTTTTATTACTCAACAGACAAACAAAAACAACCAGAAACACAAAAAGGAATGAAAAAAAGAAACACAACCCAGACCATCTGACCTGGGACCTATGATGGGTGGAAAAACCCTCACAACATGGCAATCCAAATGGCAATGACAGTTAAAGCTTATCCAGGGCGAATGCAGAAGTGTTTGGTTGGGTTAACCGTGGACATATGTAAGTACATGTGCCATGCATGGTCAGTTGGCAAAAAGAGTTGATGAGAATATAAGTGTGTATATGTGTGTGTATGCAAGTGAATTTGTCACTCAATTTTTTTTGTCCCCCTTCACTTCAATTTCTTCGCCGCTAGATTTCCGTTCCGTTTTGGTCACGTTATACCGCAATGTTCTTTAACACTATTTTACGGTTTTAACAAGTCAACTGCTAAATTAAAAGCCGCATAAGCACCCCGAACAGCAGCTGGTCAAGCATTTGCATGGACATTATGAAAGTCCACAGAATCAGCAGCAGCAGTAGAAGAAGACGACGACGACAAAGTAAAACAGCACACCTATTTGTTCGAACAAACGCTGGTCATCTATCCAGTTATCCATCTACATGCAACATGGCATGACATTGACATGCTACACGTGCTCAAGTCTATTGTGGCCAATGAGGATTTTGGTGCCGGGAAATTATGTAATAAAGGCTGCAGAATTTATAAGTCTTGATAAAATTCTCTAAGGACTACCAATAGGCGTGGATTTTTTTATATTTCTCTAAGGACTTCCAATAGGCGTGGATCTTTTAAAAATGTTTTTTCAGGGGCTACCAAAGGCATGGTTTTTTAAAAGATATTTTTTCAAGAGTCATAAACAGGCGTAGATTTTTTAAAATATAGTTTTTCTAGAGGATTTTTTAAAGATATTTTTTCAAGTGTCATAAAAAGGCGTGGATTTTCTAAAAGATATTTTTTTCAAGAGTCATAAAAAGGCGTGGATTTTTTAAAAGATATTTTAAAAATCCATATAAGAGTCAGATTTAGATATAGCTCCCATATATATTTTCGTCCGATTTAAGGTAAATGATGCACCAAAGTCCCTAAATAACTTTCGATTTGCTTGAAATTTGGCACAGCGCACTGAATTAAGTCTAGAATGACGTGTGTAAAATTTCGTGAAAATCGGTTCAGATTTAGATATAGCTCCCATATATATTTTCGTCCGATTTAAGGTAAATGGTGCACCAAAGTCCCTACATTGCTTTCGATTTGCGTGATAATTGGTACAGCGTAATGAATTAAGCCTAGAATGACGTGTGCTAAGTTTCGAGAAAATCGATTCAGATTTAGATATAGCTCCCATATATATTTTCGTCCGATTTAAGGTAAATGGTGCACCAAGTTCTCTAAATATCTTTCGATTTGCACGAAATTTGGCATGACGTACTGAATTAAGTCTGGAATAATGTCTGCTAAGTTTCGTGAAAATCGGTTCAGATTTAGATATAGCTCCCATATATATTTTCGTCCGATTTAAGGTAAATGATGCGCCAAAGTCCCTAAATATCTTTCGATATGCACAAAATTTGGCATAGCGTACTAAATTAAGTCTAGAATGATGTGTGCTAAGTTTCGAGAAAATCGGTTAAGATTTAGATATAGCTCCCATATATATTTTCGTCCGATTTAAGGTAATTGATGCACCAAAGTCCCTAAATAACTTTCGATTTGCTTGAAATTTGGCACAGCGCACTGAATTAAGCCTAGAATGACGTGTGTAAAATTTCGTGAAAATCGGTTCAGATTTAGATATAGCTCCCATATATATTTTCGTCCGATTTAAGGTAAATGGTGCACCAAAGTCCCTACATTACTTTCGATTTGCGTGATAATTGGTACAGCGTAATGAAGCCTAGAATGACGTGTGCTAAGTTTCGAGAAAATCGATTCAGATTTAGATATAGCTCCCATATATATTTTCGTCCGATTTAAGGTAAATGGTGCACCAAGTTCTCTAAATATCTTTCGATTTGCACGAAATTTGGCATGACGTACTGAATTAAGTCTGGAATAATGTCTGCTAAGTTCCTTGAAAATCGGTTCAGATTTAGATATAGCTCCCATATATATTTTCGTCCGATTTAAGGTAAATGATGCGCCAAAGTCCCTAAATATCTTTCGATATGCACAAAATTTGGCATAGCGTACTAAATTAAGTCTAGAATTATGTGTGCTAAGTTTCGAGAAAATCGGTTAAGATTTAGATATAGCTCCCATATATATTTTCGTCCGATTTAAGGTAAATGGTGCACCAAAGTCCCTAAATATATTTCGATTTGCATGAAAATTTGGCACAGCGTACTGAATTAAGTCGATAATGATGTCTGCTAAGTTTTGTGAAGATCGGTTCAGATTTAGATATAGCTCCCATATATATTTTCATCCGATTTAATGTAAATGTTGCACCAAAGATCCTTTACATTCTTCGATTTGCACGAAATTTGGCATATCGTTTGAGTCTAGTCTAGAATGATGTGTGCTAAGTTTCGTGATTTAGATATAGCTCCCATATATATATATAGCCTTTAAAAGTCTTTCACAATTATATAACCTCTCTGCGGTCTTCTATTGATATACGACTATTCGGAATATTTCTTTAGGACTTTGATTATATCACGCACTACCAGCACATAACTAATAGCCGTGATACCATCAAAAAAGATAAATTATTCCACTCTGTGACATGCAGTGCACCATGAAATACAGTGCGTTTATTACTGAATGCATCACTGGCATTATGGTGTGATAACAACAAAAACAAAAAAAGCTCCAATTTCAAGGTACTCTCTAGTGTACGACTTCAAAAGCATGGCAGCATTGCGGCTGCACCAAAAATGCACCGCAATGCAACATCAACAAAAAGCAAACACAAGATAAATTGTTTTCGATTCTCACGCTTAGTAGCGGATGCCAAAACTACTATTCAAATTTAAAATGGGGAGTTCTGTATTTGTTCCGTGTGGAGCATTCGGTTCTTTTTGGTGTGGTTTTTGTCGGAACCCAAAACGACCATAAACAAAACTGAAATTATCATCATAACACCTCATTATTATCGCCACCATAATCTCAAAATCATAGTCAGAATCGTCATCGTCCACATGGTGATGGGGGCCAAAGGGTACCACACACGCACATAAATAACCAAAGAAAAAAGACTGACTGTCGGCTGCACCAAAAACTGCTGTTGCTAGATGCTGTCTTTCATTCGGAAGCATTTAACAAAGTTGATGATGGAGATGAATGCAGCTTCGTTAGAATGTGAAATTATTATCCCGCATGTACCACAGTCACGTGTATGGGAGGTTATATGAGTGTGTGTGTAGTGTAGTGTATGTGTTTGTCCCTTGTTGGCCAAACACTATCGTTTGGACATCATCGTCCTCATAGTAGTCTACAATAATAACAATGCTTAATAAATAAACAAACAATGACATTAACTTAAAATAAACAAACGATGCAACCAACAGAACCGACGGACCAACAAACTGGGTATCAGTTCTGCTCTTGACGCATTTGTCATCCATTGTTGGCTGCTGCTGCATCATTTCCATGCAACACATCACTCACGTACTTGGTTGTCGTCTTTTTTTCTTCTATGTTCACAGAAAAAAAAACAAAACGAATGCTGATTTAATGATACGATAGAGAGCCAACCTTGGGGCAGTTAGTTACCACAAAATGGTACCACCACCAGTTTGTATACAGTAATTTTTCTTTCTAATATTGTTATTAGATTATAGGAGGTGGGGAGGAAATTTAAATTATTAATAAGTGTATCAATAAATGGCCTGTGCAGGGGATTCTTTAGAATATATAATTTCAATTTGAAGAAGTTCTTCATTCAAGATGAGTCATTGAAATCGTGCAGAATGTGTTTATCTATTATCGATAAAGAAGCAGAGGTCTTCTATCTTATATTTTACCTTATTAGACAGAAGACCTTTTAGAGGTATCATATATGTATGTGACAAGTTTTTCACAGGCCTTCTATAGAATCAATGTCTGAAGTTTCTATAAAATGCAGACTATACAGATTTCAAAGGCCTTATATAGAAGGTCTGGACATTATGACTCCTATACACAAAGTGGCTTCTAAGACCTTCTATAAGAAGAAGAAGAGGTTTTCAGTAGACAGAAGGCTTTTAAGAGATATTTCATGGTCATTTCAGAAATCTAAACATATCCGACCATCCACAGGGCTACAGGCAAGAGATATTTCAGTAATTTTCCATAAATGATAAGCTTCCGAAGGTATTTTATATGTGGAGGTCCATTAATAGGCTAATACAGACATAACTTCACCCACAGGTAATGGCTGTAACTTCACATGAACCAAGGTCGATAAAAATACACCAACATAGTTCGAATGACAATGTTTTATTTTTACTCCGGTCACAATATTCGCCGAGAGTGTACAGAAAAACACCACCACCATTCGACTGCATTTTGCTTTGGTATCGTTCTCCACCTATAGCCATACTTTTTTTAAACCCTTTATATGACTACTGCTTCTGTTGCTAACAATCACCCACTTTCCACTTACTCGTAAGTGACTAGTTTTGTATTTCATTGTTTCCTTATTAAAATTATTCTTAACGACTTCTACATTGGTGTTATAAAATTCGCATATGTATTTTCCAAATTATTTCGATATAAATCGTAAATAAAAAAAATATAAATTAAGTGTTAGTTGATACGAACAAGAAGCCCAACCGAATGAATTTCGGGAAAAGTAACGCTTTTTTTCTTTAGGGGATTTTGAACCACACCAACGACTTATTGACATCACAGCCACCAAATTCCCCAACCTTGGTCTCTAATACATTTTTCCCTAAAAACTTAAGGTGAACGTTCTGCTTAGAAAATAGAAGAAGGGACTTAAGTTTTGTCTCAAAGCATTTTGTCGCATTGACTTTGCTCATGAGATGTTCATCTTAATCCTTGGCGATTTCTTTGATCAATCAAAAATCTTTGGAAGGCATTTCTCTGTGAAATTTTCTAAATTTTCGTCCCACCAATATATCTCTGGAAATCCCTCTATACAAAAGAGATCTCAAGAAGGTTGCCTATCCATATTGTACCTAAGGAGGGTTTTCTAAAATTAGATGACCGCTGGAAAGTCTTCTGTCAGGACCTCCGGAAGTTCTTCTATCCTTAAAATACCTCAGTATGGACTTTGACTATATAAAAGATCTATAGAAAATAAGAAGCAAATCTATAAAAAACAAAAATGTTTCACTTTGGAGTAGATCCACAGAATGTTAATGTAGACCTCTGGAGGATCGCTTAAAGACTTTCTAGATGTGTAGCAATTTTTTTTGTAGAAAAAATGCAGATAAAAATCTCCCACAGAATAACTCCAAAAGTTCTCTCGGAAGACTTCTAAACATTCTACCTATGGAAGACTTAGAAATTTTCTATGAATGGAAATAGAAAATAGATGTTCTCTTTACAGAAGTCATTCAGAATAAGAAATTTCCTCTAGAACAAAGTAGATAGATCTCCTACACATTAACTCCAGAAATTCTTTCGAAAGACTTATACACATTCTACCTATTGAGGTCCTACATATGCTCATTTATATTCGAAACTCCAAATAAAACTTCGCGTTACAAAAGTCCCCTAAAAGTAAAATGATGAGTATAGAAGATATTCAGTCTCTGTATTCTCCTATCAGTTCGTTTCAAACAATTCCCTTCAATTTATCAACAAAGACTACCATCTGATCTACTGTTAGCATATAAAAACTCTCCTCATTAAAACTGCCCACAATCTGTCAGCTCGTTTATAAGGACTACCATCAGCTAGTCTACAAAGGCTCACTGACCATCAGCAGCATACCTATCCGTAAAAACTCTTAGATTCACTCATCTGAAAAAAAAATTCCTCACTTCAATGACTTCAACTTATCTATCAAAAGCCAGCACTTGCAATTGTTTAAAAATCGTTCCATAGTTCCGCCATAGAATTTGCCTAGAAGAAAAAGGATGAGTGTTAGAGATCTTCATTCTGTGTATACTCCAATCAATTCGTTTACACAGATTCCCTTCAAGTTATCTAGAAAAACTTTGCATACTCCCTGCATCAGTTCATTTCAACTCACTGACCCCCAGCTTTTCTGTGCATACTACTCGAAGTTCGTCAATAAAATCTACCCTCATTATGACTATCGCCAGCTCGTCTATAAGAACTACATTCTGCTAGTCTAACCACTCGTCCAAATCTACCTGCAATTCGAATTTCTTCAGCTTTGACTATAAGGAGCCAGTATTTATAATTCCGCAATATGTAGAAGACGTATAGAACCTTTTTAAAGATCTGATGGAGGTCTTCTATATATGTTGTTAAGATCTTCCATTCAATAGAAGTTCACGAAGAAGTCTTCTAAATAGATTGAGATTTTTTGAAGCAAATAGGAAGAGACACCAATGCATTTAATTAAAGTTCGCAATAGAGAGAAGTTGTTCTACATATAGGTAAATTTCTTTAAGGGCTGATAGATATTTTCAATGGAAAAAAGTCCTTCTAAAATTTTCATAGGATAGTTAAGATGACTTGAAGACTACAATAGACATATGGAAGTCCGCCAGGAGCACTTCTGTAGGAACTGAGCCTATTTTCTATTGATCTGCAAATGCCTTCAAGAGGTCTTCCATTGACAAAAACCTTTTTGAAAATAATACGATTCTCAACAATAAATTTCGAGATTTCCGAGACCTGGGTCTCGGAATTTCGATATTTTTTAATGGAATTTCGGACAATGTCCATATATTTCAAGGACCCAATTAACATAGGCAAGACGTTCTTGGTGATCGGATGCTCCATATGTGGAAATTTCTCAGTCCTCAGTATGAAATTTCTTATAGGTTTTTTTATATTTATGAAGAACACTTAGATACACCATACCTATAAAATAGCTTTAGAAGTTTTTTTTTTCATAAAAGGACTTTAAGCTATTGCTCGCCCATCTATTCAAGGAATTTGATTCCTGGTCTTGCCAAACGTATGACTGCAAAGTTGGAATACAAGCACAATTTTTTTAACTTTATCAAAAATCCTTCTATCATGACAAAATATGACATTTTCCAACTTCAAAACTCAATTTCATAATAGGCTTGTATCATAGACTTGTTCCAACCATAACTAATTATTTTCTTTAAGCACTTAACTGGTTTTTCTTCCATGTTTGAGAAAAAATTATATGTATGTCAGATTTAAGTTGTAATCCCCCAAACAGGTATCTGCATAAAATGATAAAGTCAGGAGAAGATTGCAAAGAGGGATTCATATCTACATATATCCCATGTTTATGTTGTTCTAACACGTTTTCCATCTTAGAGAGAGGATTTTCGAAAAAGAAAACACCAATAAAAAAAACCTGAAACACAATTTTCTTCTTCTTTTTCTGCTTTGTGCCTAATCCTTGCCAGCTATGAAATTAACATAAATTGTCATTAAGGCGAGGGGAGCAAATGGAGAAAAGGACAACAAGGATTGTGTGTGTGCTGGAATTATGCAAAGAAAAAATGTGTGTGTGAGTGTATGAATAAGGATTCCACTGGCGGTGATGTAGAACATTGGCATGAATAAATGAGACTAATAAACATTTGACTTAATCCATAATTTCAATAACTTTGCTATGGGTAATTACCTTTCAGTGACAAACATCAGAGGAAAGGAATTTGTAAGGAGATTTTTAGGGGGCTTTTTGGTATTTCGTGGGGAAGTGGAGAGGTGTGAGGAATGGTAATTGGGCCAAGAGCTTAAAAATATTCAAATTAAACAGGTTATTATGTTTACTACTACTTCACATAAATATATGTGGAGTGTATCTTTAACCACAATTACCCCCTGGCGATAATTGCTAGGTCGGCGGCATGGAATTTCAAGGTCTTCTCCATTGTGTGGCTGCACCCTTTTATACCCTTCATTTAAAACCCAATGATCAATAATAATCAAAATTATTATTGTAATTAATATCTTTTTACATTGGGGGTTTTTGTTGTTCTTGTTGTTTTCGTTTTACAAAAGCCCAAGGGCCTAATTAATCAATTCCATAGTTCGACATGTGCTGTTGGTGGTTTTTGACAATCATGATGATGATGATGATGACATTGCCTTTGTCGCCGAACATTGACGTGAAGAAGTTCGTTCTGTGGCTTTAATACAGATATTGGATTTTGTGGTCTAGATATCAAACAACTTCAGATAATATGTGGTTCGTAATTAACATGTTTACAGCAATGCCCATATAGGCGTTTGTATGTATAGGCTCATAGCCCATATGATTGAGGTTGACCACCAATACATGTTGGTCTGTAAGATGATATGAAAAAGGGATGGATAAGGTGGAAGACAGTAGACATAAGTGATTATTTGGTTGACCAAAGGATGACTGTATGGTTGGCAGGTTGGTTGGTGGCATCCTTTTTGACCATGACCAGCAATAATTGGTCTTGATGATTTTGGTTTTCTGGTCAAGTTGTTAGGCAACTACTGTTCGGATTTTAAGGCGAAGCTAACTCAGTTTTTTTCCAATTAGCAAAAAATAGGTTTCCCCTTTTCTACTTCATAGGACCCCGCGGAACCCTGTTTCCTTTTAAATACCAAATATAGCTTGAGAATCTGTTTTTGTTGTTATACATGTCAATTATTCTCCTACCCACAACACCGCACCTAATGTACTCCTTTTTCTGAAGCAGCTTTCATATATATTTAATTTATTCTCTTTAAACTGTACCATATTTCTTAAATTGACCATACGTAATATCTCTTCAATACCAAATACTTTAACAACTGACACATTTTAATGAAATGTCATTTCTTTTTCAGCTTCAAAAATGTTGAAATTTAAGGCGAACTGTTGCAACTAAAGGCAGGCCTCGAGTTGATTATTTGTTGCTAGTTGTAGTTGGTGTTGATATTCTGTCATGTATTACCAGAAAATTGTGAAAATTGCAATCTTTTTACTCTGTGCCTCTTTGGAAAGAAAAACAAAAAATGGACAACAACAACATAACGTGTGACAATTTACATATGTATGTACTAACGATGGCATACATTTACTATATGGGTTGTTATTATATATACGAGGGGCAGTTGAAAAGGGTAAGCCATTCTAATAAGATCTTATATTGATATACAATGCTTTACAGGTCTTCAATTCTAGAGAAGACCTAAAAAGGAACTACTAATGAAATAAATGCTCTAAGGGTCGGTCTTAAGATCTCCTAAGATCTAAAGGTTCTAAGGGTAAGGTTCGAGTCGTAGAAAGAAAATACCCTAGACATCATTACAGCAGCTAGATATATACAAAGAAAAAAATATTGATATGTATTTTATATGAATAGTGTTCCAATGTCCGAATAGTGGTCCATTTTATGAATACATTTCATAAAACTTTAAATACTGGTTTCGTGTCAGATAGAGTGAAAAAAATAGAGTTTGGTGGTGCCCGGTTTTCTATGGCACAGAAACTCTATGTCGCTTTAATTTTTCGATTTTGGATTTATATTTTCTTTCTCTTAAGTCTCATCTCGTTTTTTATTTGCCGTGGTATAAATACTAATTTGATATATTTAATTTGGGATTTATATCGAAATAATTTGGAAAATACATATGCGAATTATTTGACACAATGCAAAGGTAACAGTGTCTTAAATAAACAAACAATGGAATGCAAAACTAATAACTAATGGAGAGACGGTGGTTGTTAGGAAAGCAAATAGTAGTCAAATAATCAGTTGCAAAACTAACAACCACAAAAAGAGGGTAGTGGCGGAGAACGATACCAAAACAAAGCAGAACAGAAAAATGAGTGCTGACGATGGTGGAATACAGCTGTTTTTGTCAAAGATAGAGAGAGGGAGAGAGAGGAAATATAAGCGCAAATAGTGGTAAAGTAGATCAAAATAGGAAAATAATTTTGATATTAATGAAATTTTTACATTTTTTGGTCAACATTAGTGACCTTCTCATGATTATCAGAATTTTTACTTCAATTCCAAGCGAGGTACATCTATAATATAAAAAAACATAAACTATGAAAAAAATGTGTTAGCAATTTGTTTGTGAGTTCGAATAACCTTGTATAATATACTATCTAATGAGACTAAATGACTCCATCGTTCCAAATCGATTAGGTTCAGAGTCAGGGAATTTTCACTGGAAGAAACAGCAAATGGTTAGATCATTCAATTATAAGATTGCAATTCAACTCTGAATGAGGTATAAGACCCCAGTCACGTTGACTGATACGAAAATGTCCACCAGTTATTTTGACTGACCTATATAGCGAAGAGTAGAGTGTTACGTCGTTTAAGACTTATTCTCGTCCATGAGGGACAATAACAGTTTATATTAATAATGTTGTAAGTACTATAGAATCCTCAAAAGCTTTGTATCTGGTGGAGTCGATGGCATCCTACAACGTTGCCTGAATCTAGAAAATGGAAAGGTTTATACTGTTGCTGAAGTTAGGCAAGAACAACTGCAGAGGATAAACTCCTATTTAATTTCTGTTATCAACATGGGTTCGTTATATGCATATCAGTCAAGAACAACACCCGAACCCACTCTGGCATGGGGCGGTATTTTTGGAGCTTCACATCTCATAGTCTTTTGACACAATAAACCGGTTCACATTACTTGAAAATGCCGAAAATATTTATCTCCTGTCAATTATATGTGTGGACGTCAGCAGCTAATGGAGTTTCGGCAAAAAGGTTCAGAACCCATAGATTGCAGCAAACTAGAATGAAACGTCTGAAGCTGTTAAAACTGATTTTCCGGAATTTTTCGCCAGGTAGACGACATAGAGATCGTTGCAAGGCCATATGAAGTTCCACGATGTTAGAACTCTTCCGCACGGTTGGAATTATGATATTAGAGTCAGGCATCCGAAGCTGAATGGTCCTTCAATATTCCAGGTTCTCTAAACGGCATAGAGATCGTTGCATATACGAATGAATAATAATGGCGCAAGGTTCTTTCGTAGAAAATAATGGGGTTGAACTACAAATTTATTTTGCGCGATGAATATGGAAAATATAGTAAAGAATCCAAGAATACACCATAAGCGACATTGGACTGCGAATGAGAATGCATTGGACGGTCAAAGTCGATGGACAAATCATTACGACCACAAGCATCTCATGTATTCTTGGGGTCATATTCAAAAAGTAAGAATACAGTTGGGGATCAAACAAAGAATGCTGTCGAATTTAAATGGATATAGGCCATGGAGTCACATTCGACAGCAATGTATGTGAAAAAAGTAACAACGAATCTAAGTTTATGCGACTAAAACCCCGATTAAATTTTGGCTGCAGACTTTTTATTCGCACTTCGAATAAAAAAATCCCCTAATTACATGAATTCGGATTCGAATGATCTCATAACCTCACACACTAAATCAGACTGAACTTTTGATACCGTCCACCAGGAGGTGAGCATTCAAATTACCCGTTACCGAATAAAAATCACCTAATCACATGAATTCGGATTCGTATGGACACATAACACTAAACCAGACAGAACTGTTGATACCGTCCACCAGGAGGTGAGCATTCAAATTACCTAAAATCGGTCAGTATTGTCTGCAGGAAATTTTTTTCATCTAATTGATAGCATCTTCGGTTGAAAATTGCGCTTAGGAAATAGGATGGTACATGAACATTTTTTGCAAATAAGTTTTATGCCTTGCAGGTCCCTTAAAAAATTTAAATTTCCTATTGGGAAATGAAAGACCTTGGTGAGTATCTGAAAACCCCAAACGAAAAAATTCGCCAGTCAAAGTTCGGATCTATGGCATTTTTTTTTTTGAGATTACATATAAAATCGGTTGAACAATGGTTTTTATAGAACATTCCGTCCTTTTAAATCAATTCCTTGTGTGTCCTTTTCGTCCTTAATTTATTGAACCGGATTCCAATTGTCACAAGATCTCATTTTTCATCTTCGCAATATACTACAAATTTTTTGCTCATAAGATTTTAAAGACAAAGACAATAAATCGATATCTTAACCTTTTAATGGTTTATTCTCCATTTTACCCTGTTTGTGACAGGGCCAGAACATAAATTTCGAGGAAAAAGAACCGCTTTTCTAAATTCTTGAACCGGATATTCAGTAAATAAAACCGATAATAGTTCGGTTCCCTAAATTTAGCACGTTTGTTTACTAGCTTTACTAGCTAATGGTATGCACATAAGGTATGGAAAGAGGGTTTATTATCTGAATATCCGGTTCCAAAAATTAGAAACTCGGTTCTTTTTTTCCTCGAAATCGATTTTTTTACAAATGACGTACTCCGGAGGCCTAGTTTATACCAGAGCCAAACATCAACACTTTTTATATTCCATTGAAAAACATTAAGATTTAAAGCAAAGGTGGGTTTTGGAAGTAAATCCTATTTGATAGGCTTTGAAAAACTTAAGGAACTTTAAGCCTTACCCTCGAATCACAAAAAATCGCGTTATATTGTTGCATTGCTTGTTTGGTTTGCCGGTCGGTTGGATGGCTGGTTGGTTAGTCAGTTGTTTGTTGTTCTGTGGCATGTACTGCTGGGTTTGTTTGTTGTTTCTCTTGCAGTTTTTTTCTTTTTTTGGTTGTCTTACATTTAAATTGGTAACAGAAGTTCCAAGCCATTAAAAATACACTGGTCGAGCGACCGACATTCATTCATTGACATACTCAACAACCGTCAACACACACACATACACACACAAAAACATACTATCGAGTATATACATGTGAAGAAAAAATGTTCAGACTTGATGTCATTTTGGTAATACTGTAAGTGTCCCATGTCCATAGCCACAACATTGCCGTACACTGACAAAGAAGCGTTGCAGAAGGAGAAAACGAAGAAGGTGGAGTAGCACACAACCAAGGAATGAAGCTAATAGAGTCAGAGAGTGATCATTTTGCCATTCGTTGCACATTCCAAACAACAGTAGCAGCAACAGCATTCCCTGCTCGATAGCAGTCACAGTGCTGACTCTGCCTGCCTTTACCTCATTCGGAAAAAATATGTGATTGCATATGAACGATGTATGTACGTATGTGAGTGTGTATTGGGTTGTATACTGCTGTTGCAAATGTTGATGGAGGCCAATAAATGACAGTTTGATGTGTTAAACATGCTAACGAAAAAAGAACCAAGTATGTGAATTCCTCTAAAGCAGCAGTAGTAGCAGTAGCGGCGGCATGCATGCATACATTATGCATTTTTAAAGAGTTATCGTTTTTTTGTGGATTTTCAACTAATGCGCTCTGCACTACCCTCCGCCCAGCCACCCATCATCTGAACATTAAAGCCATAAACAGCAGTTTTATTATCATTTTTTTTAATGTAAACTAAAAGTCGGCAGACATACATTGAAAATTTATGGGATTTTTGACGAGCTTTGATCGATTGTGAATTTGCGATTTTTGAGCTTTTTTATTTGACGAAATTAAGCAACTCAGCAACGATTTAATCTAAAAATGCAAAAACTGAATTATTTACAAGATATGTGTATGTGCAGAGAATTATTGTTTTATAATGCTTTAATGGAATTTATCTGTGATAAACAATAAACAACTGTAAATATTTACAAAATTTTGTAATAAGGAAATTGTATTACGATTTTTTTTGAAAATTTTATTAACTTTGATTTGTTATACGGAAATTTGGAACATTGTAGACCGAAATATATTAATAATGTAAGTTAAAACCATTAAGCGGAGTTGTAAAGACCGACGTGGCGACCATATAATACTCTACAAAACTATTTGAACTTTCTGCAGGGCTAAATCCTGAGGCTGAATAAAATTTTACGATTAAACCATATTGGAATGTGTAGATCTCTATACATATATCAGCATATTTTCCGTATCTGTCCTCTTAGAAAATATGACTGAAATCGGAAATTTTTTTCTATTGAAGAAATAATAAAAAATTGTAGGATAGAACTGAGATCTGAAATCTGTTCCTTTAGAAAAAGAAAATAAAACTGAGTTCTCAATATTTTTGTGTATAACAAATGGTGTGTTTGATTTTTTTATACCCTTCACCACTCTGTGGTACAGGGTGTTATGTCTTTGTGCATATGTTTGTAACAGGCAAAAGGAAACGAGATAGACACATGGTTCCTTTAGAGAATATGCATAGAATCACTGAGTCAATTTATGAATGTCCGTCCGTCCGTCTGTCTATCGATTGTCAACAAAGTAAAGGTCGCATTTATAATCCGAATTGGATGAAATTTGGCATAGGTCACTTATTTGCCCAAAGACGAACCCTATTGAAATTGGGAAAAATCGGTTCAGATTTAAATGTAGCGCCCATATATATTTTCGTCCGATTTAATGTAAACGGTCCCTATATATCTTACGATTTTCACGAAATTTGGCGCAGCGTAATGAATTAGGTCTAGAATGATGTGTGGAAAGTTTCGTGAAAATCAGTCCAGATTTGGATATAGCTCCCATATATATTTTCGTCCGATTTAAGGTAAATGGTGTACCAAAGTCCCTATATATCTTTTGATTTGTACGAAATTTGGCACGGCATAATGAATTAGGTCTAGAATGATGTGTGTCAAGTTTCCTGAAAATCGGTTCAGGTTTGGATATAGCTCCCATATATATTTTCGTCCGATTTTAGGTAAATAGTGCACCAAAGTCCCTTTATATGCTTCGATTTGCACAAAATTTCGCATAGCGTGCAAATCGGTTGAGATTTAGATATAGCTCTGATATATATTTTCGTTCGATTTTAGGTAAATAGTGCATCAAATAGTACAATATACCCAAAGTGGTGAAGGGTATAATATAGTCGGCTCAGTCCGACTTTACTACTTTCCTTACTGGTTTCTATATGACTAGATTTTCTGACTTATGTCTAGAACAATATTTGAGTTCTGAGGATTTGTATACCCTACACAACTTTGTTGTTATGGTTTTATAGCTTTGTGTGATGCCAAGAAATATTAGTCCAAGACCCACTTTTTAGTATACCGCTCGTCATATCTCGACTAACTGAGTCGATCTAGAATATATCACTGATGTACTCGGATAGGGAACTTATACCTAAAAATTTTACGCGGTCTATGTATTCTGATATTGTTTAATACCACCATTACCATATTAAATGATGGAAATTAGCGCTGATGGCTAGGAAATTTTGCTTGAGGTTCCGGTTATGGTCAAGGACGACGCCGACGTCGATGATGATCAGAAGATAACTTAAGGATGAAATAAACCGAAAACTTTATTTTCGTGTGTGTGTGTTTTTTTTTTCAAGTCGCTCGAGAGGCCACAATTACAAACCGAATATCACAAATTTTTCGTATGGAAGGCAATCTGACCTTAGCGGGACATCTGATATTTAGCGGGTCAAAATAACCAACACTTTTTTGTGTAATATATAAAATTTTGAACCTTATGGAGTAATTTTGTCCCCGAGAAAATATAATTTGGAAAAGATGCTGCAGAGGAACTGTTGACATCTAATCGGTCAACAGAGTGCAAATATTTACCAGGCTCGGAATATAGATCCGCATAAAAACACGGAGTTCAGTGGTAGTTGTGTGGGGTTGTGCGGACGACTATATTGCTCCACTCACTTTTTGTTCTATAAAAACAGGACTAATGTCAGAGATTTTAATTATTATTGAAAAAATAGAGCTGAAATATATAATTTTTTTTCTACAGAAGAAATTAGAAATGGGGATTTGTATGTTTTTTTTTCTAATGAATTTTATGTCCTCAGTAAAAATGAGCAATGTTAGACTTTTTCAAAAAAGGGCCCTCAGTGTGAACTTGACTTGAACAGAATTTTTTAATAGAAAAAAATTTTCTTCATTTCTATAGAATAAAATTGCATTGAATGATAACTGGCTGGGGTGTCCTCCATATAAAGGTTCCGACAATTTTGTTGGTATTTCCTTGATTCTCGGCACAAAACTTCTTCGAGGGAAAATTTTCAAAATATACTCATATTTCGTCTCTATATGAAGAGTTCCAACATATTCGATATGCTGATATTTTTAGTCGGTTTTTTCAACGTTGGTCTGGAAATTTGGTCTCAGAGAATAATAAACCGCCTGGATATTTTGAATGAATTAAAAAAATAGATTTTAAAAAGACTTTAAAAAATAAGTTTATTTTTTTTTCAAAATCATGGATTTTTTTTAATTAATTTTTTTCTTGAAGTTTTTAATTTTTTTATAAACATTGACCTATATTGAATATTTTTTTTGTTTTTCACCCTCAAAGCATCCTAAATATCAAATTACAGCAACTTCGGTTGGAGAATACTATTAACAACATTCGAAATATCGACAAGTGGGCGATACGTTTCCTACATATTTTTATTTTATTTATATTTATCTTAAACTCACCCAAAGTCCACAGTTTATAAAATTATTCTTTAACAAATGTAAATACAAAAGCAAACGAAAACATACCTGCAAAGAGAGTATGAAGAAGAACAAGAAAAAAATTAAATACATTGTAAAGACATTTAAATACAGACATGTTTAGCAAGCAATTAAACTAATCAGCTT
>NW_026876292.1:0-19296 GCF_032173495.1 Musca vetustissima
TGGTTCATGTTTTTGTAGCATCATCATGCTGATCCTTGCTTAGACTAGGTTGGTCTTGCTATTTTTTGAATTTTTTTTTCTGTAAATGATTTTATCGATGCATAATTTGCATAACTTACCTAAATTTAAATGATTTTTTCAATATTTTTCAAAAAAATACAGTAAAGTAAAAAAATCACACAATGTTTTAATTATGTGGCCACTTCAAAGTCTATGTATTTTCATAAAAACCGTTATATATGGAAAAATTACATGCAATAATTTTCTATTTGCACACTAAATCTCTAAAGTGCCGTACATCAAAGTGTTCTGAATTAAAAAAATTTCAAAAATACTTCAAACGAATCGAGGGCTGATCAAAAAATGTTTACCACAATAAATGTTTTAATTGCGTGACCACCACTGTATATACTTTTTCATGAATATATTTCTTATGAAGCTATTCATCGAGTTTTTAATATTATTTTTACCAGGTCTATAAAGTGAAAAAGCGTTAAGTTCGGCCGGGCCGAACTTTAGTGCCCTTCCACCATAGATATACTGATAGGTACTCGAAATGAAAATATAGGGAACATACCAAAAATTGGACCTATACCGATATTTCTAAAAACGGATTATGTAAACTATAATACAAAGTTCAGAAATTTTTTATGGATAATTATACCCTCAGCCTTGTGGCTAATGAGGGTGTATACACTTTAACACGGTGAAAATGTGCCTCATCGAAATATTGGTGCTAGACCCCATGTTTCTTTGGACCAAATCAGTTTCAGAAAATTTAGATTTCATCCAAACGTTACCCATCTTATTATTTTATCCAAACTTAGTTCAAATTTGAAGATAGGGAATATTGATCCACTCCTTCTGGAACCTCCACACAGGGTCTAGGTCTAAATGCGGCTATAGTTCATTATCGAACCTTACGTTCTAATTGTTTATCTCGCTATCCTCCCCAGGTGAAATGATTACAACAGTCTTAGAACTAAACTCAAAACGCGGAACAAATCAGATAACAATTTTAACATAAAAAAGAGGGACTACCCCAAAAAGGGGGCAAACATTATTAATTTTTAGTAGGGAGATTTGTTACCATATGCGATTACAAAATACCAAATTGCAGCAAAATTCGGCGGAAAAATACGATCAAAACCCCCAAAATACTGAAAATTAGGAGGTAACGTTATATGGGGGCTACCAGAAAAAGTATATGGGAACTATGCCTAATCGTGGGCCGATAAAGTCCATCTTCGAACTTGACCTGCCTGCAGAAAAAAGACTTTTATGCAACATTTTGGCGATCTATCTCAATTCGTTTAGACGCTAGAGTGATTACAACAGACGGACAGACAGACATAGCTATATCGTAATAGAATTTTACGCTGATCAATAATATATATACTTCATAGGATCGTAAATGATTATTTCGATGAGTTACAAACCATATACTTCATAGGGTCGGAAATTATTATTTCGATGAGTTACTAACGGAAAAACAAAATGAATATACCCTCCATACTATGGTGGAGGGTATAAAAAGAAGGTTATATGGGGACTACCCCTAAAAGGGGGCGAATAATAATAATTTTTGGGAGAGAGGCTTGTTACCATATATGACTTCGAAAAACCAACTTACAAAGAACCCCCAAAATACCGAAAATTTGGGGGTACTGTTATATGGGGAATACCAGAAAAAGTGGACCTACTTTATAATTTTTAGTGGAGTAATTTGGTATCCAATAAGAACCCAATAGACAAAATTTTAGCGAATTCTGTTATAAAAAGCCAAAAAAACCGAAAATTGGGGGTACCCTTATATGGGGGCTAAATTTATAATTCTTAGTAGGGATGCTTGCTACCCAATAAGAACTCAATGTACGAAATTTCAGCGAATTCGGTCGAAAATGCGATTAAACCCCCAAAAATACCACAAAATTGAGGGTACCCTTATATGGCGACTATCTGAAAAAAATGTACCCATATTTTTAGTAGGAATATTTGCAACCCAATAAGAAGTCAAAGTACCAATTTTCAGCGAATTCGGTTGAAAGACGCGCTCAAGAACATCAAAATACCGAAAATGGCGAAAATATGGGAGCTATGCCTAAACGTGGACCGATGTAGCTCATCGAACTTGACCTGCCTGCAGACAAAAGACGACTCTATCAAAATTTTGGCAATCTATCTCAATCTCTCTATCTCAATTCGTTTAAACGCTAGAGTGATTACAACAGACAGACGAAGAGACAGACATGCTTAAATCGTCATTGAATTTTACGCTGATCAATAAAGGGTCGGAAATGATTATTTCGATGCGTTACAAACGGTAAAACAAAACTAATATACCCTCTATACTATGGTGAAGGGTATAAAAATAGGTCTGACGGAAACATCGTTTTTAGACCCCAAGTATTTTTGAACCAAATTCGATCTTGAAATGTCATAAGAGAAAGTAAACGATATTTGATCGTGTGGATTATAAAGTTTTTTTTTTAAGAATTGATCACTTTTCATTGGTCCACTACTTGGGGTACATCCTTCACAAAGAACATTGCTTTTAATAACCTTTTTTCTGTTTTTAGAACAATTTGATTTTGGTACATTATTACATATCATATACATCATTGTGATTGAATTATTTTTTTTTCAAAATTCCAGTTTAAATTGTCCAACATTTATTTAATTCGTGGAACCATTCAAAAACATGTCAATTGAAATTTTCTGTGTAAATTGTCAATATAAAAAAATACTGCAAATATTAAATGATTCATATGTTTTTGTTGTGATACTCTGACATGAAACACTGTTATCAGAATTTCAAAACACAATTATTAATTCATGGATTTATATAAAAATGAAGAGTCCATTAGAGCTGTTAGAGAGTGAGACAGCGGATACACAAAAACAGCAAACTGTTCAATATTTATACTGCTAATATGTACACATCTTCAAAATAGGCTGGCGAAAATTGTCATATGTATGAAGGAAGGAGGGCGGGTAGTTGCAGTATAATGTTCCTTATATGTGTGCATCTGTCGACTTGCATATGAATTGCATATACAAACTGACAATCTATGTATATATGTATGTACGCATATATGTGTTTGGTATGTTTGCCGACAACATTTTGTTTCTTTTATGAATGACCAGTTGACCTAAATACACACATGAAAATTGACAGATACATGCAAACACCATCGCACCAACAGACATACCAACCGACCAACCGTCCGACCGAAAGACAGACAAACAAGGCAAATATGCCTACACAGCATCATCATCATAGATTTGTACTAGAATGCCACATATTCACATTTGATGGACACTAGAATTATCTATGTACGGATGAACGTGCGTATATGTGTGTGTGTTCGACATTCAATAGAACTCTTAACAGACCGGATATGAAACTGCATTGCATCGCATCGACGTGGACATATGGTCGGTCGGATGGAATTTAAGAAGAGTTTCTGCTCTGCCACCAGTTTGTACCACTTTTAATAATAAGTACCACAAATTGAAATAGTGAATGGGGGGAGGTCATCCCGAAAACGTGTTTAAGTTGCTGGGACAATTAAAAAATTAAAGATTTGAAAACTGAATTGATAAACCAAACAAATCACAATTTGTGTTGTTAAAATCGAATACATTGAGTTAAACTGAGGCTGAAAGCTTTCAAATACGGGGTTCAGTATTTAATTTTGAATGACATTTCGGGGTTCAATATTGACGGGGTTCAATATTTAATTTTGAATGACATTTTTTAAAATACGGTACATCGACTTTTCGACTGATCCTAATCTCATGCAAATAATAATGAGTATCATCCATAAACTGTTGATCATTTAAAACTTCGCCGGATCTTTTCTTAAACCAAATTCCCAACTCTATTGCAGACACATTGTACTATGGGTCACTTACTTACTTAGCTGGCTTGTGACAGAAGTTTCGTTCAATAAGCCGAGCTTAAAAAAGATTTCTAGGCGCGTCGGTATTTTGCGCAGTTTTTCCAGTTCGAAAGATCATGTTCGGTAATACTGTCTTCCACTTGATCTTTCCATCTTATTCGTGGCCTTCCCCTTCTGCGTGGACCATCAGCTGGTTCGCGTTTATATGCCTTTTGGGCTGGGGCATCCTCATTCATTCTCACAACATGAGAATGAATGAGGAGCTGCAGCTCGATCCGGCAGACTATGTCGATGTCCGACAATATATAGTATATCTCATGGTTAATTCGACGAAGATATTCTCCGTCAAGCATTCCAAGAGCTGTCTCATCTGCTTGCGCAAGTGCACATGCTTCAGATCCATACAACGGAATGGGTAATATCAGCGTCTTGTAGAGTGTAAGTTTGGTCTGGCGAGAGTTGGTCTTGCTTATGAGTTGCTTACTCAGACCCTAGTAGCATCTGTTGGCCAATACATCCGGATTCTCTTCCGGATTTCAAAACTGATGTTAATAGTTTTGTTTATGGCGGTAATGAGGTATATAAAATCCGTCACTACCTCGAAGCTGTAGTTTTCAAGTTCCGCAGTTGGTCCGAATCTACTGGACGTCTTGCGCTTGGAAACCATCAGCTTGGTCTTCTCGTCATTTACTGCCAGGCCCACTTTTGCAGACTCCTTCTCAATTGTTTAAAAGGTGGGTGCTCTCAACGTTCGACCTATTATGTCGATGTCATCGGCTTAGGCGAGTAACATGTGTTGTTTGGAGTGCCGAATGCCATTTCCGTTCATCTTTGCCTGTTCCAGCAGGATGTTAAAAAGATCACACGAAAAACTTTCACCTTATTTGAATCCTCGTTCGGTATTGAAGGGCTCCGGGAGATCCTTTCCGAATTTAACTGCTGACCTTGTGCCAGTTAAAGTTATTCTACGTAGCCGTATTCATTTTGCAGGAATGCCGAAGGCAGACATGGCTTTAAACGCCTCTGAGCGGATAGGACTGTCGAATGCGGCTTTTTAGTCGACGAATAGGTGGAATGCGTCGATCTTTTTTTCGTGGGTCTTTTCCAGGATCTAGCGCAGAGTGATAATCTGGTCAATGGTGGATTTGCCAGGCCTGAAGCCACATTGATATGGTCCAATAATGTCATTGACCATTGGCTTCAGTCGTTCACACAGTACGCTGGATAGCACTTTATATGCGATGGGAAGAAGGCTAATTCCTCTATAGTTGTCACATATCGTCTTGTCTCTTTTTTTGTGCACGGGACACAGGTTGCTCCAATCATTGCAATCAATCATAGCATGCATTCCTCTAGTCAAATTGCACTAATAAGCTGGTGCATGCTCCTGACCAGCACCTGACCACCGGTCTTGAATAGTTCGGCTGGTAACCCGCCGGCTCCTGCTGCTTTATTGTACTTCAGCCGATTGATTGCCACTCTGACCTCATCATGGTATACACTCTATGTCGTCATCTCTTATTTGTTCTGGGGTATCTTCATCACCGTTGCTTTTTGATACCAGAAGCTTTTCAAAATGCTCCTTCCAGATTTTCAAAACGCTATCTGTATTTGTCACCAGATTTCCAACTTCATCTCTACAGGAGGATGTGCCTACACCAAAGCCTTCGGTTTGGTGTTTTACTCTTTGGTAAAATTTTTTGCCTTCATTCCGACTCCTGTACATCTCGATTTGCTCATGCTCACCTTTTTCTTTTTCTTTCTTCACCGCTTTCCTTTTCTCCCGATAATTCTCCATCGCATTTCGTATTGCTACTGTCTGCAGGGTTGTCCTATACGCTGCGTTTTTCACATCAGTAGCATTACGACAATCCTGATCGTACAATGGCCTTCTTGATTGTGGTTTTTGGTATACATGGGTACTTTTGCTGGAGTTTGTAGGGAGTTGACAATTTTTTGCCATTCTGCTTCTATATTATTATCGGGACAAGGAGTGCTTTCGTCAAGCAAGTGGGTAAGTTGAGCGGAGTAGGCTTCTGTTACCTGTTGTGTTTGAAGCTTTTCGACGTCGAGTTTCGTGTTACATTAGATTGCACCTTTGCTGCTACATTAAGACGAGAGCGAACCATGGCTGCACGGTAATGGTCCGAATCGGTACTCGCTCCTCGGATGGATCGAACGTCTAATACACTGGACGAATGCATTCCATCTATCACCACATGATCAATTTGATTTCTCGTTACTTGATCAGGAGAAATTCAGTTGGCCTTGTGTATATTGAGAAGCTTGAATCTGGTGCTGCTAACTACCATGTTTTTTGCTGCCGCGAAGTCAATCAACCTCATACCGTTGTCGGATGTTTCTTCAATGGGGCTGAATTTTCCAACGGTGTGACCAACAATTTTTAGCTTCTAATGTTTGCATTAAAATCTCCTAGCAGAATTTTAATGCCAATGCCAGGATAGCGGTTTCTAGGCATATGTCTTCCGTCGGAGAATGGGCGCAAATGAGACTGATGTAGAAGAACTTCGCTTTTATACGAATTATAGCAATTCGCCCATCTACTTTTATTCTCCTATTAACGATAAATTCGCAGCCAAATTCACGTCTCGTTTCATGGCAGCTATAATACAGGGCGTAATCATCTGATTTACTTACGCCAGTCCCTTCCCATCGCATTTCCTATAAGGCAGTAATATCAGCTTTGTACGTCTTGAGTACAGATTCGCAGATTTTCATCCTTTATACGTTTGCGGAGATCGTCAACATTGACGGTGTTTGGTTTTCATTTTCGTTGCTTTTTCATAGTAGGAGGGGTTTTCCGAGTGTGGGCAACTAACCCGACGCCTCAACCCATTTTTTATAGCTCTTATGGGTGAACTCACGGAACATATTAGCTCACTATTTCAACGGATGATGAAAGTAGATACCCCAGGTATCTGAGATGAAAGAGGGATCAAGATAAGACTGGCCTTATCATTATATTATCATTGGGAGGCAGATATTCCAACCAAAAAATATTGGTAGATTGTTCCAGCCCTTTTGTGTTTATGTTGTAGCATTTTCCAACCGAAGTGTCTATATTTTAGCATTACAAAGTGGCTTGAAAGTGGCATTCCGCGATCTTGGTGGGCAAGCTTCTTCACAAAACATTTCCAATATAAGTTCATGTTTCTGCTTAGCCCCCGTACAAAGGTCAAGCCTAGGGTTCCTAGACTAGATTTCCAAGATGAATGTCGATTTATTTGGTATTTTGAATGTCCACATCATGGTGGAGAGTATAACTTTATTTAATTACACAGTTTCTTGCAACAAGTGTTCTTATTATTTCGAAAAAAAAAAACATATAAAACACTAATATAAACTTTGAAAGTATCGAAAAAGCCAAGAGTATTATAAAATTGACCAATTAAAAGAGTTGATACGATTTTCCAATTCTCATGAGAATTTGTGTGAATGTGAGTTGCCTACACATAACCTTAAACAGTTGATCAGTTGATGAATCGCACATTTCAAAACGAAAAATTTTCAACCTTATAAAGTGCACATTTCTGTTGTTGCTGACTCTAACGTCAACGATGATTCTGATAGTCCTGTTGGCGATGATGATGTTCATGTCAAAATAGTTGACAATGTTGAAGCTGCAACTGTCAAGAGTCAGTGTGCTAACTTTGATTTTTGTGTTGATGCGACGACTACAACAACGATGATGATGACGACGACGATTTATGTTTGCAGATATCAAAGGATTCAAGTTTTCATTCACATTTCAAATTGCCAAAGTTGAACTGGCATATTGGACAATTGTTCGGCACTGTTGGTGACTTCTATGCAACATCATCGTCAACAACAACAACAAAAGCAACAGCCACAACACAATAATGTCCTTATTTCGTCAGCAAAGAAACACAAATTTCCATGTGTCCATTTTGATTTGTCATCGTTTCAGCAATAAAACGAGATTTGGGGAAAATAAATGTCAATACAGCATAATTAGGTGCACAATTGTGTTCACAGAAATGTGGGGGGTGTGTGGGAAGATATACTTTGCAAGGAGAAGTGAGTGCAATCTTGAAATTGCAATAAAAGGTCAGTTGGGTGGGTTATCAAATGCTGATCGAAAATTAAATTGGGTGGCTTTATATTTATAGAAGAGCAGGATACGTTTTTTATAGATAGAGGTACTAATCAAGGTTTTCGAATATGATGTGTTATTTGGATACTATACAACAAACGCTTCAGAAATGCACTAAAATTCATCAAAACAAGAAAAAACTTCCACCATGGAAAATGTTTTGTAAAAAATGTTGTTTACACACCAAGAATCAGGAATGACAATTAACGAACAAAAAACGATTATTCGGCGAGTCCGTGGACCGATATATACCATCACCAATACCAAACATACTAGGATATTTATAATTTTATAAATTATAAGATTCTAACTTAAATATTGCAAGCTTTGTAGTGAGTTCAATACACAGATCAGGAATTTATATACCGTATGGAACTTCGACAAATATTTCGAGGTGTGGCAAAAGGTTTGAAAAACACAGTATCCACTCCACCTTATTTTGGCAAAATTAAAGCATGTTTGGATCGCGTGATATATCCTACCGGACGGCTATACAGAAATTGGTGGACAAATTATAGATCTTCGGTCAAGTTCCTAAACACAAGAACTCTAGCCAGCCGGCCACTCTAGCCAGATGGCGTTCAGAAGCCTCTTCATTCTCAACATGTGACTCTGTTTGGTGCGGATTTTGGATCTCGACAAAATGGAGTAATTTTTAAGAAATCATAACATCCTATAAGTGAGACTGTTTGTAGCGGTTTAGGGCTCGGGACCAGGACTGTTGCGATAAATGGATTGCGCTTTTCAAAAATGACATGCAAGTCACGATATTGATTACTTTTTCTAGACCGTGTTTTCTGTCAAAGAGGTGAATTTAATTGGCCACCGAAATCTTTTTTTTTTTGTTTTTGAGACCTCTGAACGGATAGGGCTGTCGAATGCAATGTGTTTTTTGTGGGTCTTTTTCACGATCTGGTGCAGAGCGAAAATCTGGTCAAAGGTAGATTTTTCCAGGCCTGAAGCCGCATTGATAAATTCCAATAATACCATTGACCATTGGCTTATGTCGGATAGCACTTTATATGCGATGGATAGCACTTTATATGCGATCGGAAGAAGACTTATTCCACTGGTATACACTTATTGGTTTTGGGGTATATTTTTCAACGCCACTATTTCAAACCAGAAGCTTTTCATAATGCTCCTTCCAGGTCCTCAACACGCTAAATGTATCTGTCAAAAGGTTTCCATCTTCATCTCTACAGGAGGATGCGCTTACACCAAAGCCTTCGGTGTGTTTTTACTCCTTGGTAAAATTTCCGGATTTCATTCTGACTCATGTATATCTCGATTTGTTCACGCTCATGTTTTTATTGTTCTTTTTCTGAATCGATATTCACTCTTTGTATCGATCGATCGTCTAAAACACTTGATGAATGCCTTCCGTCTATCGCAACATGATCAATTTGATTTCCCGTTACTTGATCAGAAGAAATCCAGGCTGCCTTTTGTATATGGAGATGCTTGAATCTGATGATGCCTTTTGCTGCCGTGAAGTCAAATCTACCTCATACCGTTGTCGGATGTTTCTTCGTAGAGGCTTAATTTTCTGACAATGGGACCAAAAATATTTTCCCTTTAGATTTTTGCATTATTTTCACTCTACTGGAGTGAATCTGCAGACGAGGTCTTTTATTCTCCTATTAACCATAAATCCGCAGCAATATTCATGTCTCGTTTCATGGCAGCTATTATACTGGGCGCAATCATCTGATTTACTTATACATTCCAAGTGCAAATTAGCAGATCATGGTCCTTTATACGTTTGCGGGGGTAGTCAACAAGGGTTTACCGAGTGTGGGCAAATAACCCAATGCCTCAAACCATTTTTTTTATAGTTTCTATGATACGACTTTCAATCTATTGGAGAGTCTTCCATATACATGACCTGTATAGGGTATAGAATATTCGAATGGGGTCTGTAGAGGGACTACTATCTATATAAAACCCATAGAAGACATCATATGTATAGAAGACTCGTGTAGAAGCTGTTATAGAACTCACGACGGTATTCTATTTATAGAAGACGTGCAGGAGGTTTTACCTAACTCTTATCAGAGGTTTTACCCAATTCTACAGAAAGGCTCTATAAGTTAATCTATCCACAAAAGATCTTTCTAATCTGTATAAGAAAACCTTTTACAAATACACCTGTTCTGTTACATTATCGAACAGATTTTTATAATTTAATTAAACCCACCCTGATTGCGATTTCCTAAAACAACAACAATTTTATAATGACTCTCACTCACTCTCCAGCCGCATGAAATTGAATAAAAGCATTTTAAAACCAATATTTTTAATGGCATAAAATTTCCTTGTTTTCAAAGCCATCGTGTGTGCATATACGAAGTTGCTATTACTGTATATAGTAACACATTAGGGTGTCACGAAATGTTTCTGCTCGAAAAGTCAATATGGATTAAAGATAAAATATCATTTACTAGTAGTTGGAGTATTTATTTAAATGTAATTTCTTTAAAACCATAGAATTATCTAAAAAATTCCAACCCAACCTATGGTGCACAATCCCACATGTTTCTGCTCGAAAACTCAATATGAATTAAAGATAAAATGTCATTTACTAGTATTTGGAGTATTTATTTAAAAGACATTTCTTTAAAAACGTAGAATTATCTAAAAAATGCCAACTCAACCTATGGTGCACAATCCCACATATATATCTCTATCCATCTCTTTGTTTGCCAACGTGCAAAGAAGATAAAAAGCAAATGCAAACGTTCATCCTCATCAGCAATCATCATTATCCTCCGCCTCCGCCCCTCTTCAAATTGTTATAATTGCATCATAAGCACTTCATTAAAAAATTATAATACGAACTCTGTTCGGCTGGTGGGTATTTGTTGTTGTTCTTGCTGCTCTGTCTGTGTGATTTGACGTTCTTTTGTCTTTATAGACGACGGCAAAGAGCGTACTTTTCTGTCAAATGCAAATCTACATACATACGTAGGTACATATTTAACAAATGAATGACTGTATGCTGAATGAGTGACTTTAGCCACATAAAAAAAAAAACCAAACCGCTTTAAAAGGATTTCTGTAAAATTAAACTCTAACCACACATAAATGAACGTGGTATTTGCAGTCACACACATAATATTTGCTGGAGGTGGCGGACAGGAGGTTGTTATTTGTTAATACGCTTCTTCAGCTAGTAAGTAATCTGATTCTAATTGGTTTTGAAGAAAACTTATTCAGTAATTTATTTAAAAATATTTCTGATACAAAAGGTATTTTATTAAGACTTGGATCCAATACTCTGCCCAAAGGTTTACTTTACAGTATTTGATTCAAAAACCAGTCAAATAGTTAGTCGGGCGAGCCTGAACACATGATTCCATATACAACTACTATTGAAGTTTAACTATCTGCGGAGCTAACTCCAAAGCCTGGAAAATTTCGAGATTTTAAAACATTGGATTTTATCTATACTAATAAAAGAGTAAAGTTATTGACTGACTGATTTAACGATTCATCAACGCCCAGACAAAACGGCTGAAGTTAGAATCTTAAATTTTTGGGTGAGGGTCACTCTTGGTTCAAAGGTGTCAGATAAGGCTGGGTTTTTGGAAATTCGTGCTAGAACGGCACGAAAAGTACTAAAAATTACTAAATGTGGTATCTTTTGTATTTGGCGAACCAGTAGAGGAAGAACTCTTAAATAAAACACTGATGGACTGTAGAATAAATATAGCAAAGGATTTTTTGGATATTCGAACAATAAATATGCGTAAAGTACTAAATTTGGTACAATTTCAGATCATGTGAATGGATAGAGCTAAAAACTTGAAATTTGGAATGCGAATTAGGGTTGAGATGTAGAGTCTATTTAAGGAGATGGTTTTGAAAGCGTGTACTCATGTGGAGATACAAATCGAGCTGTAATCCTGAAATTTGAAGTTAACATTACCGTAGGAGTGTAGGATTGGGATATGTACTTAGTTTTGGAAATTTGTTACTTATGTGTACGAAAAGTACTAAATCGTACTATAATTGGTACAATTTGGATTTGGGTGAACCGATAGAGCAGGAACAATAAAATTTGTAGTCAGGATTACTGTAGGGGTGTAAGATTGGGGCCAGGATTCAGTTTAAGAAATTAATACTTATGGGTACCAATATGTACTATATGTGGTACAATTTGAATTTTAGGTGAACCAATAGAGCTAGAATCATAAAATTTGGAGCCAAGATCACTGTTGAGGTATAATATTGAGATATATAGGAAGTTTTGGAAATTGGTATTACTCTGTACTAAATTCGGTACAATTTGAATTGAGGGTGTACCGATAGAGTTGGAATCCTGAAATTTTGATTTGGGATCACTGTGGGGGTGTATGGTTGGGGTATGTAGAATTTTTTAGAAATTGCTACTACTGTGTACTAAATTTACTACAATTTGAATTGTGGGTGAACCGAAAGAGTTGGAATATTGAAAATTGGATTTAGGATCGGTGTGTGGTGTAGGATTGGGGTATGTAGGAAGTTTTGGAAATTGGCACTACTGTGTACTAAATTTGGTACAATTTGAATTGTGGGTGAACCAATATAGTTGGAATCCTGAAATTTTTATTTAGGAACACTGTGGAGGTATAGGATTGGTGTATGTAGGCAGTTTTTGAAATTGCTACTACTGTGTACTAAATTTGGTACAATTTGAATTGTGGGTGAACCGACAGAGTTGGAAATCTAAAACTTGGATTTAGGTTCACTGTGGGGCGAAGGTTTGGGTTAAGTAGGGAGTTTTGGAAATTCGTACTACTGTGTACTAAATTTAGTACAATTTGAATTGTGGAATCCTGAAATTTGAAATTATTGTGGGGGTGTAGGGTCGGGGTATGAAGGAAGTTGTTGGATGGGTACTTATGGAAATAATGTGTACTAAATGGAACTATGATAAAATTTGTACCTTTAGAGCTCGATTCATGAAATTTGGTACTCAAATTAAATTTATGGTCGATATTAATGTCTGGATTGTTTAGTTTTTCTGACATATGCAGTTTTTTGTGAAAATAAAACAAAATGTGAATACATGTTTAAATATTTCCCACATTCGCTAACGAAGTAGCTGGCATATGGTAGTATCCGATAAAAGGTCAATCATTCAACAAAGCATGTTAATATTCTTAGTAGTAACTTTTCTTGTTTAGTGTGTAAGATGTAAAAATAGTTTTTTAAAGGGTATTCTTAGACGTGGCGTTGAAAGTATTCTTGCTTTGCGCTCTGTCTGTAACTATTTACATCTTGTTGTTTCTTCTATTAATATTTTTACAATGTCAACGCCTAAAAATTCCCTCAAAAATATTTTTAAATTTTAAACTTTATTATAGCACTTTTAAAAATCACCATTTTTATACCCTTCACCACACTGTGGTACAGGGTATTATGTCTTTGTGTATATGTTTGTAACAGGCAAAAGGAATCGAATCATGGTTCCTTTTGAGAATCACTTTCTGAGTCGATTTATGCATGTCCGTCCGTCCGTCTGTACGTCTGTAGATGTTAAATTGTAAACAAAGTACAGGTCGCATTTATGATCCGATTTGGATGAAATTTGGCACAAGTCACTTATTCTGCCCAAGGACGAACCCTATTGAAATTGGGAAAAATCGGTTCAGATTTAGATATAGCTCCCATATATATTTTTGTCCGATATAGGCACCAAAGTACCTATATAACTTTCGATTTGCACGAAATTTGGCATAGCGTACTGAATTAGGTTCAGAATGATGTGTGCAAAGTTTCGTGAAAATCGGTTCAGATTTAGATATAGCTCCCATATATATTTTCGTCCGATTTAAGGTAAACGGGGCACCAAAGTACCTATATAACTTTCGATTTACACGAAATTTGGCACAGCGTACTGAATTAGGTACAGAATGATGTGTGCTAAGTTTCGTGAAAATCGGTTCAGATTTAGATATAGCTCCCATATATATTTTCGACCGATTTTAGGTAAATAGTGCACCAAATTCCCTATATATCCTTCGATTTGCACGAAATTTGGCATAGCGTACTGAATTAGGTCTAGAACGATGTGTGTTAAGTTTCCTGAAAATCGGTTCAGATAGAGATATAGCTCCCATATATATATATATATTCGTCCGATTTAAGGTAAACGGGGCACCAAAGTACCTATATAACTTTAGATTTACACGAACTTTGGCACAGCGTACTGAATTAGGTCCAGAATGATGTGTGCTAAGTTCCGTGAAAATCGGTTCAGATTTAGATATAGCTCCCATATATATTTTCGACCGATTTTAGGTAAATAGTGCACCAAATTCCCTATATATCCTTCGATTTGCAAGAAATTTGGCACAGCGTAATAAATTAAGTCTAGAACGATGTGTGTTAAATTTCGTGAAAATCGGTTCAGATTTAGATATAGCTTCCATATATATTTTTGCCAGATTTTTTGTAAATGGTGCACCAATGAAGCCAAGACCCTTCCATTTGCACGAAATTTGGATTTGTATGTAAATGAGGAACTCCAAATGTGGCCGAAGATGTGACAAGTTTTGATGAAATCGGTTTAGATTTCGATATTTTACTTTAAATTTATTTACATAATTTTGTCCCATTGTAAGAAGCAACTCTATATCTGATCAAAATTTAGTATAGGTTGCAGAATGACATGTTTAATTTCATGTTAGTGGTCCTTCAAAAATGCGACGTCTGTTAGAATCCTATCTGTTGAATATGCCCAAAGTAGTGAAGGGTAGAATATAGTCGGTCCCGTGCGACTTTACTACTTTCCTTACTGGTTATATATATAGTTATATAATTTGAATGAAGCCAAATAGGTTCGGTCCCTAAATCTAGTGTTAAGAAGAAATATTTATAGGAATGCATTTAATGTGAATGTGTTCACGACTATTTTTACATCCAAACCCAGATATATTTACACTTTCAATCCAGGCATCATTCTGCTTCCAATGTCAGTAGTAGTGCGTAAATGAAATTTTATTATTGAAATCCAAATTACATTATTTAGGCGATATCAAATTTCTTTAGAAGCAACATATTTAATATTAAGACCATTGGACTAAATGTACAAATTCGCAATCGTTTCTCCCTATTTCAAACATAAACTACATCATATATGTACTATACATATAAGTAAGCATATCATATCAACATCTTCTATTTAGCAGATTGAATTTCTGTTCATTCCATTTCTTCACCCCATTTGCTATTTGTGAATATTGTTTTTTTTTTCTTATTCTCTTAAGTAAATCAAATTCATTGCAACAAACAAAAAGCAAGCTAAGAATGTTTTAAAGTTACTTACTTGGTGGTGTAGGACAACAGCATCTGTGCCATGAAAGTCAAATGAAACTTTAGCCTCGTAATTCACTCAATTTTGGGATGTAACGTCAGCGCAAAACAGTCACACTGCCATTCAATTGTCTCCAAGTGTAAGAGATGCACACACACGGCACAAACACCATGACAATGCTATGCAAACCAACCAACAGCAGCAACAACAACAAGGAGAACGTGAATCGTACACATGCTGCAATCAGAAAACAAAAACCGGAGGAAAGAAAATAAAACAAATGCAGAACAAAAGGAGTCAAAAACAAATGAATGAACGAAGAAACTCTTTTAAACGAGTGTTTGTGGGAACACACACATACACCCAACACAAAACAATGCAGTAACAACAAAAGATTGGGTGGAACTGCCACAAAACTCTATTCCCACTTGGGAATCCAACCGGGAATTGGTGGAAACGCACATATGTGCCACACTTAAATAAAGTGTTTCTTTATTGTGGCGTTCGCGTGTATTGTTGCAAAACAATATGCAATCCAATGAAGGATGATGAAACATGCAACAACAACAATAGGAGAAGGTGGCATCGAAGAAGACGAACCCCTTGTCAAAAGAGGCTGTATGCAATACGACACCAGGATTATAGACAATCCTCCACTAAAAATAAATCCAAAGCAGACAGAGTGGTGGAGATATAAAACGAATGTAATAACTATATATTAAGTTAAAATTAATATAACCAAGAAACTACTTGCATACGCTATTATTAACAAAATACGGATAATAAAATAGGCGTGGATTTTTAAGGAATATTTATTTGGAGATCATAAATAGGCATGCATTTTTAAAGAATATTTTTTGAGGTCCATAAACAGGCGTGACTTTTTTAAGGCCTAAATAGACATGTATTTTAAAAGAATATTTTAAGGACTTTAAATTGGCGTACATTTTTAAGAATATTTTTTGAAAACTTTTTTTAAAACTATAAGTAGGATTTTTTAAGCATAATTTTATATACCATAAATAGGGGTGGCTTTGTTAAATAATATTTTTTAACGATATTAATGAAAATTTTTAACGACCATAAAAAGTCGTAGATTTTTTCAATGAAAATTCTTAACGATCATTGATAGGCGTGGATTTTGTGAAGAAAATTTTTTAAGGACCCTAAACAGACGTGGATTTTGTGAAGAATATTATTTAAGGACACTAAACAGGCGTGGGGATGTTAGATACCAAGCAATGGCTCTGATTGGCTTTAACATGGTGAAGCCCAGGCCTATCTTGGTGAGCTGATATGTGCCGCGAGTTCACCCCAAAGAACTATAAAAAATGGGTTGAGGCGTCGGGTTAGTTGCCCACACTCAGAAAACCCATCCTACAATGAAAAATCAAAGAAAAAGATAACCAAAACCCCTAATGTTGACGACCCGCAAACGAATAAGGACCTGTGTAGAACAGGCGCAGTTCTCGCTTTGGTGGATGTACTCAAGAAGTACAAATCCGATATTATTACCTTACAGGAAATGCGATGGAAAGGGACAAGCGTAAGTAAATCAGACGTCTACGCCCTGTATTATAGCTGCCATGAAACGAGACATGAATTTGGCTGCGGATTTATGGTTACCAGGAGAATAAAAGACCTCGTCTCCAGATTCACTCCAGTAGATGAACGAATTGCTATAATTCGTATAAAAGCGAATTAGTCTCATTTGCGCCCATGCTCCGACCGAAGATAAAGATGAACAGACCAAAGACATATTTTACGAGCGCCTAGAAACAGCATATGATCGCTGCCCTGGCCATGACGTTAAAATTCTGCTAGGAGATTTTAATGCTAAAGTCGGAAGGGAAAATATATTTAGCCCCACCGTCGGAAAGTTCAGCCTTCATGAAGAAACATCTGCAACGGCATGCGGTGAGTGACTTCGCGGCAGCAAAACACATGGTAGTTAGCAGCACCAGATTCAAGCATCTCGACATAACCAAGCCTCCTGGATTTCTCTTGATCAAGCAACGAGAAATCAAATTAATCATGTTGTGATAAACAGAAGGCATTCATCCAGATCCGATGAGGGAATATTGATTCGGACCACTACCTTGTACCCGCCAAGGTTCGCACTCGTCTTAATGTTGCAGCAATGGTGAGATCTAACACAACACGGAAACTCGAAAGCTGGCAACACAACAGGTATCCGAGACCTATTCCGCTCAACTTACCCACCTGCTTGACGAAAGCATCCCTTGTCCCGATAATAGTGTAGAAGCACAATGGCAAAGAAGCAACACTTGGGTACCAAAAACCACCACCAAGAAACCCATGGTACGATCAGGAGTGTCGTAATGCTACTGATGTGAAAAACGCAGCGTATAGGGCAACCCTGCGGACAGCAGCAACACGTAATGCGATGGAGAACTTTCGGGAGAAAAGGAGAGAGGAGAAACGTATTTTCAGAAAAAAGAAGAAAGAGCAAGAAAAACGTGAGTGTGAGCAAATCGAGATGTACAGGAGTCAGAATGAAGTCCAGAAATTTTACCAACGAGTAAAACACCAAACCGAAGTCTTTGGTGCAGACACATCCTCGTGTTGAGATAAAGATGGAAACCTGGTGACAGATACAGACAGCATGCTGAGGATCTGGAAGGAACATTTTTAAAAACTTCTGGTATCAAGTAGTGGCGATGAAGAAGATACCCCAGAACCAATAAGAGATGATGGTATAGAGTGTAACCACCTAGCCAAGATGAGGTCATAAAATCTCAATAACAATAAAGCAGCAGGAGTCGATGGGTTACCACCCTAAGTATTCAAGACTGGTGGTCAGATGCTGGTCAGGAGCATGCACCAGCTGATTAGTACAATTTGGCTAGAGGAATACCTGCCAAATGATTGGAACTTCAGCATCCTGTGTCCCGTGCACAAAAAAGGAGACAAGACGATATGTGACAATTATAGAGGAATTAGCCTTCTTTCCATCGCAAAATTAATACGGCTAGGCGTTGTTTTTTGAAGAAGAATTTCTCAAGAAGCATCATAAGGCTTGTTTTTTTAGAGAAGAATGTCTCAAATAGCATCAAAGGCGTGGATTTCTTAAAGAATATTTTTTATAGTAGCATCAAAAGGCGTGGATTGTTTAAATAATATTTTTTATAGTAGCATCAAAGGCGTGGATTGTTTAAAGACTGTTTTTTATAGTAGCACCAAAAGGCGTGGATTGTTTAAAGAATATTTTTTATAGTAGCATCAAAAGGCGTGGATTTTTTAAAGAAAATTTTTTTTAGTAGCATCAAAAGGCGTGGATTTTTTTAAAGAATATATTTTTTTTT
The DNA here is from genome assembly GCF_032173495.1 of Musca vetustissima. Taxonomy (NCBI): domain Eukaryota; kingdom Metazoa; phylum Arthropoda; class Insecta; order Diptera; family Muscidae; genus Musca; species Musca vetustissima. The sequence goes on from NW_026876292.1 coordinate 18,670, forward strand.
TCAAGGACTGAAAGTTCAAGTTCATTGAAACTATATTTTTGAAACAAGCAATTTCAATCACCCATTAGCACACTACTCAATTTATGAGCGCATTCTCAACACCATTCCCCATTTAATTATCCATTGTATTTAATATAATAAGTGGATGGATGATGCCATCAATCAGCTGAAAAGTGTTTGTTAGGTGATTGTAGATATTCTCACATTTTATACCCGCACTTAATGAGTTTCATTTGTATTTATTTCCGTAATTAAATAGGATCTGTGCATATTTTAACACTTCTATATTGTGCTGCAAATATACAAAGAGAAAACGATATAGATATGTGCCAGTGCGGGACAAAAGTATGCGTCACAAAATATATTAAATAAAAAAAAAAATAAATCGGATGATTCGCTATTGGAGAGGTGTGATACAAGTGGCATAGCTTCCCTAGGAGGACATATGAACGGAAACTACGGTTAAGAAATTCTAAATACCTAAAATGAGCCGCGTCAGTTATATGGGAACGATGTAATGTTGGAAGTTTGAAGGAAGTCTGAGACCTTTGGCAATTACGAGTCCTATGGGAAAACGCCGATACTTCGATAAGAATAATTTTTGAGAGAGAGGATATCGTATTCTCT
>NW_026876293.1:0-19312 GCF_032173495.1 Musca vetustissima
TTCAGCAAGACCCGGCAGACCCAGAAGTGTGGATTTTTAAGGAATATTTCAGCAAGAACCGGCAGACCCAGAAGTGTGGATTTTTAAAGAATATTTCAGCAAGAACCGGCAGATCCGTAGACGTGGATTTTTTAAGAATATTTCAGCAAGACCCGGCAGACCCAGAAGCGTGGATATAGAAGTATCAGCTCATACATAAGAGTTTTTTTATGTTTTCAGAAGGTTTAGCACCCACTAGGCGTTGATTTGTTTTAATGTTTTTAGCAACGAAAATAATCCATGCAAACACCCATACATAACAAAATATATGCACTTTTTGCTGTCTTCTTCTTCCACCTCATCATAGAGAACTCTTTCTTTACCGCAAAACCACTACTGTAAGTCGAACAATTCCCGAAATGATCATAAATAATACGAATGGCTTGTAAGTTGCAAACTTTTTTCTCTGTGTTCGATCTTGAATTTCTTTCATTCTTTCCAAGTTCTTAAAAGTAAATTGTTCTGGCTTTAGCATAACACTGGAAGATTATCTCTTTCTCGCCGCTTCGCTGCGCCTCCTTCAGCGAGCGTACAGCACATTTGTCTCTAGGAAACTGTCAGCTTAAGTGTTTCACTTTTTGACATGTTTAAGGTGTCCAGATTGTAGCAGATAAATGAAAATTGATTATGAATTGATTACAGCATCGTTCCAAATTCCTAGAGCCGAAGGTGCGGGGAATACATTTCGCGTGTGGAGCTGGTGTAAGTGGAAGGTGTGACTGGTAAAATTCAATACAATTCGAAGTTGTTGTTTTTTTAGTTTTATTTGGGCGACATAAAGCCACACACCACACCACCACACTTTCTGCCAGCCATTCTGATATGATTAAATATTGAAATTGCATCGCAAAAAGGTGGTCAGTGTGCTTCTGAAATTGGTATCGAATGACAAATTTATGATGAAAATTTATTGCCCCAATGTGTAATTTTATATAAAGGCCATGTGTGGATACTATGGATATTTGAATATTGATGTAATAAAGAAAAATATGAGAAAGAAGTGCAATTTTAATTGTGGATCTCTGAAGAAATTAGGATCAGTGACAATTATAAAGAATTTCAAAATATTTTTTTTTTTTTTGTAAAAAGTACTATAAGCATTACAGAACTGGATTATCGTCTATAGACTAAGGACCAATTGATTCCTTGTGGTACCACAAGGCAATTGTTAGAAGCCATTAAAAATCTACTGGATTCAACCGCTACCAGATTTTAATTATTTTCGGTCTACTATTCATCACTTTGGACATATACAAGAGATGTTCTTATGATCCTTTTTGTTAGGTATATACCGATTTAAACCAAGCGCACCATATGCCCTTCTCTTATAATTTTGGTCATATATACTGTTATATAACCTGTCGTTAGAATTAATGTACCATCATTTGGTTACCATTGACATGAAATCGGGCCAAATTGTTGTATCGATAATAGCGATTTGACTAGGAAATAGCGAATGGTGCATAGGAAATAGCGAATATTAAATCGGTAGGTGGTTTTATATATAGGCTAGGGCCAAGGCGAGCCGATATAGTACATTCTGGAATCTACCTTTCTCTGTTGTTAGGGTATTATAGTTTTATGCAGCCCCAAGAGTTTATAACGCCGCGAAATACTGGTCCTAGACCCACCTTTAAGTATACCGATCGTCATATCTGGACTAGCTGAGTCGATCTAAACATGTGTGTCCGTCCGTCTGTCCGGCTGTCCATTATAATTTGTAAGCACGATACAGGCCACAGTTATAGACCAATCTTCACGAAATTTTGCAGGTAGGATGGGTTGTTTTTGATAAAAATCGTTTAATATTTAGGGGATGAAATGGACCAAAAACTTTATATTTGTCCAATTTTCTGGTCGCTCCTGACGTCATAATTATGGCCCAAAATCGCGAATTTTTACACGGAGAAGGGGATCGGGCAAAATAATTAGCATGCCTGTTTTGATAAAGAACGGTCAATATTTAGCGGGTCAAATGGGCCCTGACTTTTTTGTGAAATATGACAAAATTTTTATTCTAAAAGGGGATGAATATAAATCATTTTTTGTAGGGAGATTTGTTACCAAATACAAAATATCAAATTACAGCGAATTCGGTTTAAAAGCGCGCTAAAAATCCCAAAATTCCGAAAATTGGGAGATACCAGAAAAACATTGATCTATATTTAAAATTATAGGTGGAGAAATTTGGTACCCAAAAATAACCCAATGTACCAAATTACAGCGAACTCGGTTGAAAAAAGCGCTCAAGAATCCCAAAATACTGACAATGGGGTACCCACGTGCCTACACGTGGACCGAAATAGTTCATCTTCGATCTTGACCTGCCGCGGCCAAAGACTCTGTGCAAAATGTTGGAGATCTATATCAATTCGTTTAGAGGCTAGAGTGATTACAACAGACAAACGGACATGCTTAGATCAAGAATATATATGTATACTTAATAGGGTCGGAAATGATTATTTCGATGAGTTACAAACGCAATTGCTAAGATTTGCTCTATTAGTTATTTATACCTAAACATCCTCCAATGCGCATATAGTTGCATTGAACCTAACCTATAGATCCAGATGGTAGAGATTAGGGTTTATATTGAAAACTGCTTGAAATGTTTAACTGCGAGACCAGTTATAAAGAGCGATGCCGATCGCTGCACACTGTTCAGTTTGGCCAAGAGTGTTCTTTTGCCAAGGTCCTGCCACCACACCAGACCGTTCCGTTCTTCCTCTGGAGTTCTTGCATAAGAAAATGCATATTATACCCATCTTAGTGCGACCCTCAACATCCATTATTCCCATTAATTTGTGACCTAGAACTGCTAAGAGGTATTTGGCTTCCAATGACAGTTCTAAGGTCACTCCATTCAAGGTAAACAAGTGAAATATTGATATCTTACGTTTCCTAGTGAAGAGTATATTTTCTACCTTCGTGGGGTTAGCCCAAAGACCACTGACTTTGGACCAGTTTGACTAAGTTGGGAAAGAACATCCATAGGGAGTACAGAGAGTACGATTTCCATTTCGTTACCGTTCTTTCCTCTGGAGTTCTTGCATACGAAAAGTGATATTATACCCATCATAGTGCGCCCCTCTGCATCAATTATTCCCATTAATTTATCGCCTAGAACTGCTAAGAGATATTTGGCTTCCAATGGCAGTTCTAAGGTCACTCCGTTCAAGATAAACAAGTGAAATACTGAGATCTTACGTTTCCTAGTAAAGAGTATCTCTTCTACCTTCGTGTGGTTGAGTATGGTTGTCAAAACTACATCATAGGCCTAAACTTTTCTCTCCAGGGGCCACATCAAGTAATTTTCTCTGTGGTTTCCTCTGTTGACAGATTTCATAGATTTCCAATTCTGCTTTTGCATTCCATCAATGCAATCAATTGGAGTTGAAGAAAAAATTGTACATTCGAGTGCGGAATGGATAGATTACAACTTCACGTTGTTGTAGGCTCATTAAAGCTGAAATAATCAATATTACTCTCAATGTGTCCGACCACCCGATGTAAGACCGTATCCACTGATTTGGCTGATTTCCTGATTTTATTAAGATCAAAATATCTTTTAATTTCGAGGTCCAGCAGAATTTCTCTTCCACAGACTCCTCTTCTTCTTTTAAAATTCCATTAAAAAAAATTTAAAAAATTTTTTTGCGAGCACATTTATGATTTTTAGTACATAGGTTAAGAAAAATGTGTTGATTCGAAATCTGTTCGCGTTCACAAATTCGGATGCTGCCCACAAAAGTTATAGCGGTTTTAAATCTTGTATATCAAATATATGTTAAATCGATTCCTTTTTGTTGTAATTTGCGAATTTCACATTCACATTTGTTTTCTTTGCGTATTTGTCAAATCACATTGACATACGGTACAATATTCGCGAAAGAAATAAAAAGAAGCATAAGGATATCTGAAAATAAAATAAATTAATATTTTAATTAAAACAGAACTTTTTTTGAATTTTCAATTTTTTAGTGTGGTTAAGGGAATACGGTTTTGCCTTAATCTTCTAAAATATACGACGCTTTCTTCTCCAAATTCTTTTAGATGATTGTTAAATATCGGTAGATTCATCTAATAAGAGTTTCGACGTTAAAAATGATTAAACATATTGCAGCTACAGTATATGAAAATGATCAATATTGAAAAGCATGTAATTCGCGTATTCGTGGAAATCAGTTGTTGCGCATGCGGTTTTCGTGTAAATCGAATCAATCTCTTCCAATAATTATGAATTTTTCGATGTTTCATTTAGCGGCAAAATTGTGCCGCTCGATGCACTTTACTATGCTAAAACTCTAAAAATGACACAATGTGCATACGATTTTTATGCGCATCCGATTTCAGTAATCTCTTCTGAAAATACACAAAAGGACACCTATTTTAAAAGGATCGGTGAAGAACCGCGGATGTGCCTTTACAATCGATTTTGGATAAAATATGCATATTATTCGCGTATCGATATATTTTTGACCTATTTTCACACAGATTCGCGAATATGATAACAAAAGCATGAATGTCTTTAAAATCAATTCGAAGAAAAACGCGATTATATACGCGAATTTGTCAAAATATGTTTTTGCAGTTTTTCCCACATTCAAGGTACCTATATCCGCCGTTTTATTGGGCGGAATTGAACATGGATGAGCTCATTAGATCCGGCTCGTAAAAAAACTAAAATCACGCGGGGTTCCACGGAATTTAAATGGACTTTCTTAAATTCGGACTCAAAATATATGTTTTTTATAAAAATTTACGCACCAAATTTTCGTCTTTCGAACCAAATTGCAAAGAAGCTACGGTGAGCACATTCATGAGATATACACTAAACGAAGCAAAATCACGTGTTCTACAATCCTATAATCAGTTTAGTTCGTTATCTGGATGCGCATCCTAATTATAAGAAAAAAAAAAAAAAACACCAAAAATCCGGCTTCAAAATGTCAGCATCCATTTTGGGTGGATCCATTGATTATATCGAAAGATCATACATTAGAACCATATTGTCCATGGGGTATTCTACAACTTAGTCACTGATCATATATGCGTGCGTCGTGTAGTTTAGCCACAAATCAGGAAGGAACGCTAAAAAACTCGTTGGCTTCAACACATTTTTACCCAAATTTTTAAATTACCACCATCACAGCTTCCACGCAACTTATTATTTATTACCAATATTTTAAGATTTTGACAAAAACACTTCATTTTATAGAAATTAATTTAAAGTGATTATTTATACTCTTTCGAGTCGAGCTTGATGATCTAAGTTTTGCAATGAAAAGGAAAGCCAGGAGAAGAACCTACGCACCCACCATTATGCGACGCGTTTCGCCGTTGGTTAAGCGGCTCATCAGGCATATTGGGCTATGTGGCTTTACAAATGTCTTACGTTGATACCTTGTATTTATTCCGCCGAGCACGGCTAGGAGCAACACAAATGTTGCCAATACCACTTAACGTTCTGAGCCATCAACACACTTCCAAAACGGTTGCGCAAAAACATGTGTATACCATGGAAGCAATTGTAGGTGTGTGGATTAATTATCCATCGCTACAACAAAAATCTGCTTTGAAAAGGACTGTTCCTGGAATGAAGACAAATGTCGAACTTTGACAAATTTGAATTTAATTCGCATATGCAAGTTTCGCATCAGGGCGGAATAAATACAAGGTATCAACGTAAGACATTTGTAAAGCCACATAGCCAATATGCCTGATGAGCCGCTTAACCAACGGCGAAACGCGTCGCATAACGGTTGGTGCGTAGGTTCTTCTCCTGGCTTTCCTTTTCATTGCAAAACCTAGATCATCAAGCTCGACTCGAAAGAGTATAAATAATCACTTAAAATTACTTTCAAATGATCACTGCCCTTACAAGGCAAAATTCAAATAACAGAAATTAATTTAAATTATATGCAATATGTTCATATTTCGCGAGTTATAACCTTGCAAACCTCAGCTTCAAGGAATTTAAAAGATTTTTGTAATTTCCCATATCTTCTGATTCTGTCGCAATCAGTACAAAAAATAAACCATTTTCCATTTCTAAAGTGGAAAACAAATTTCGCCAGCTTCTCTTCTTATGGTCCTAAGAAAATTTTCTAACAGAAGTGGCTGTAGTTTGACAATTCGGGTACTTAGTTCCATGTTTGTATATTAGCCGCATTTTCCTACCGTAGATTGTATAAATTGGGATTTCGTGGTTTTGGAGGCCGGTATAGAACGGCCTACCCTAGACTAGTTTTCCAACCTTAGGGTTTATAATTTGATATTTAATTTTCTAAGAGTATAAACAACCTACTAGCAGACAATTTACCATGACAAGATCTCCATATAAAGGTAAGGACTTTATATAGAAATTTGGAATGTACGCCAATTGGTGGAGGGTATAAAAAGTTCGATAGAGCATGACTTAGCCACATTTTTATACCCTTCACCACACTGTGGTACAGGGTATTATGTTTTTGTGCATATGTTTGTAACAGGCAAAAGGAAACGAGATAGACACATGGATCCTTTTGAGAATATGCATAGAATCACTTTCTGAGTCGATTTATGCATGTCCGTCCGTCCGTCTGTAGATGTTAAATTGTAAACATAGTACAGGTCGCATTTAGGATCCGATTTGGATGAAATTTGGCACAAGTCACTTATTTGGCCCCAGGACGAACCCTATTGAAGTTGGGAAGAAATCGGTTCAGATGTAGATATAGCTCACATATATATTTTTGTCCGATATAAGGTAAATGGGGCACCAAAGTCACTATATATCATTCGATTTGCACGAAATTTGGCATAGAGTACTGAATTAGGTGCAGAACGATGTGTGCCAAGTTTCGAGAAAATCGGTTCAGATTTAGATATAGCTCACATATATATTTTCGTCCGATATAAGGTAAATGGGACACCAAAGTCCCTATATATCATTCGATTTGCATGAAATTTGGCATAGAGTACTGAATTAGGTGCAGAATGATATATGCCAAGTTTCGAGAAAATCGGTTCAGATTTAGATATAGCTCCCATATATAATTTCGTCCGATTTTGGGTAAATGGTGCACCAAAGTCCCTATATATCATTCGATTAACTCGAAATTTGGCATAGAGTACTGAATTAGGTCCAGAATGATGTGTGCTAAGTTTCAGAAAAATCGGTTCTGGTTTCGATATAGCTCGCACATATACATATATATTTGTCCTATTTTACATAAATTGCGCACCAACCTTCTAATGTTTGTCCGATTAACACGATTTTTTGCACAACGTATCAAGTTGAGACTTGAATAACGTTATTACGTTTTGTTGAAATTGATGTACATGCTGTCATAGCTTTCATATGTATTTCGAATGGATGTCTAAATGAAATTAAAATTTTAACAGTGTGGCGACCGAATAGCGTGGATTAATTTTGCTAATTTTTAATTTGGTTTTTCATAAATTTGTCCCATGGTACGAAGTCGACTTTAAATCTGCCCGAATGAAATTAAATTTATCATAGGTTGCAGAAAGACTTGCGTATGTTCCGACTTTACTGCTTTCCTTACTGGTTACTTGTATGAATATGAGAATTGTAAAGATCTCGACCAGATTTTAGGTATTTTGGATTGCCATATTCTGGTGGATGATATAAACTGTTCATCTTGAACTTAAGGAAGTTAAATATATTTTTGATGTGGTCGATAATGTGTCAATCCGTTTCAAAGCACTGGTGGACTATAAGGCGGGTTGGATAATTTTGAATTTTTTGACAATAATACTTACATATAATTTTTAAGAGTCTTCTTTAGAAAGGATCTATATATTTAGTATAGTCTATATAGTAGCCTTATATGACTTTTAAAAATGGAAATTTACTCTTAAACAAACAATTTTGTCGGATCAATATTTAGAAAGTTATTAAAAACGAAACTCTTACTACAAATTAATTCATTCATCCATTCCACGATGCACCAAGGAAATTATACCAATAACCAATTGCGCTATCAAGACCCTGTCATCAGTTAAATAATGTAGACGAATAATAAAAATAAAACAAGTAATTTATAAAATTATTTTTTTATTTTCCATTCAGTAAATGACAAATTTATGTTAACAGTTTAAGGGGTTCTTATCAGATCTAATGTCACCGGTACAAGACGCTGATGATTGCCAGATATTTTTTTGATTCGTTACAGACATCAACGTATTTCGATGCTCAGGCAAAAAATCAAAACAAACGATTTCTCTAAAATATTTCTCGTATTATTTTTTCCATTTCGTCTTTGGTGAACAATTTTTTCGCTTATCAAAAAACTGATCTAATTTAAATTTTTATTTTACAAGTGTTCACACAATATTAAAGATTTTGATACGCTAATGTGTTATCTGAGCCGGCATCGATATCTACCGGCTACACAGGTACAACAAGTCATTACCATTAGATTTCATGATTTCGGCTCGACTCGGCTATCTGTGGTTACATCTTTCAACAATGCCGTTTAGTGGCCGTTACTACTGTGCACGCATCCCCTGCGCACACACACAGGGAATGTGTGTGGTCGGCATCCACCATCTATCGATATCGATGTGCCTTGGTGCCTAACTTCCTAGGCGTGTTAAACGTTTTAATCTCTCTTCGCAAGTTAGAGGCTATCGAAAAATCCCAAAAATTAGATATTGTTTCTCCTAATCTTATCAGATAAAGGAGTCATTTATTTAACATATTTAATTTTTCGAACAAACTTTTTAAATTGCAGACGATTTTTTGTTTTTTATTTAATTTTCTATTAGGGGAGAGATGGATTTGAAAAATGTCACCTTTGCCTTTGGATAAGCGTAGATACCAGTTACACCAGTGAAGATAATGCTGATGATTTCATAATTGGTTAATTGCTTCTGGGAGGGAATTTGAGGCTCCGACGACAATGATGACGATGACGGTGATGATGGCCATTAACGTTTATGTTATGAAATACCAATTAGTATAATCGTATCTTAGTTTTTTATCTTCTTCAGTACTTGTTTCATTGAGTATGAGGAAATATAACAAAAAAAAACATTTAAAGAGTTTATAAATTTTATGGGATAAATTTGAAGGAGAAAGTTACCAATGAATTATTTCCCGAGATTTTAGTAAATTATTTATGGACCAATATGTGGTAGTGATATTAAAATCTATCCCCTTAAAAATATTGTTTCCTCTTATATTCCCTAAAAAAGGTATTGATAATTGCCGTATATATTAAAACCTCAAAAGGAAAAATTCGCCATAAGTCAAGTTTTTGAGTTATAACCCAATGTTTTGTTTTGCTGGTAACTAAAGTTCATTATAACATGTCCTAACTTGAATCGAATGAGAAACATTTTTATAAAACATATCATCGTTCCATCGTTCCGTTGAGAATTATTCCGTATTATTTTTAGCCATAATTTAAATACCACAAGGCGAGATGTTTTGACTTCCAAGTAAACTACAAAAATGTCGATCATCAGATATTAGAATAGGGTGCCAAAAAGAGAAATCGATATTCGTATGTTTTCATCGCCCTGTTCTATTTGTATCCGATCCGTAATCAGAAACCCTTAAACCTATTTCCTATATATTTTAGATTACCAAGACCTGCTGGATTCGTATGGCATATGTGGTATATATTTATAGTGACATTGTGTATATATGTGTTAGGGTTGAGTGGACTCATTTCACATTTTTATGAATCTTTATACGAAATCTCTGTAAAGGCCGTTTAGTTCGACCCCTCTACCATGAGGTGTACATTCAAAGCACCTAAAAAAGCCAGGGACTATTATATGTGGGCTATGCCAGAAAAAAACCAGCAAGGAAAGATCAAAAGTCGGACGGGGCCGACTATATGATACCCTTCACCACTTTGGGTACATACAAGATATGTTAATATATAAAATATCCTGTATATAGAACACACATAGAATCTTTGGAGGACCATTGGGATGGAATCGGGTGAAATTTAATGTGCTATCTAGATAGATATTTGAACCAAATGAAAAACCCCATACCACTCTGAAATCAATGAAAAATTGCATACTTGGATTCCTTGGTGTACCATTTGTATGAAATCGAGTAAAATTATGTATGGGAGCTATATACAAACACATGGACCTAATTGAACAACCGTTGCATATACCATTTGTTTTTGTTATCACTCTATACTCAATTTAGTAACCTCTGCTATATGGGAGCTATATCTAAATCTGAACCGATTTTCTCGAATTTCAATAGAGTTCGTCCTTGGACGAAATAAGTGAGGTGTGCCAAATTTCATCAAAATCGGATCATAAATGCGACCTGAACTTTGTTAACAAAAATACATGGACTGACGGACAGACGGACAAATCGATTCAGAAATTGATTCTATGTATATTCTCAAAAGGAACCATGGATCTATCTCGATTCCTTTTGCCTGTTACAAACATATGCACAAAGACGACAGTATGGTGAAGGGTATAAAAATACCATACACTAAAACCTTGAACATACCGAGAATGGTGAATTACCTTTGTACCTGGACTATGCAGGAACATACCCCTATTTTAAAAATGTTCTGTGCAGAAGTTCTTAACCCACTAATGTCCCCAAAATGACAAATTGCAGGCACTTTGTTATGCTAAAATATAATCACTTGAGCCTAGGGCCATCCAAATACTTAACAAGTAAAAACGTCGTTAAGTTCGGCCGAGCCAAACTTTTTGTACTGAGCAAAACATTAATGGGCGGCAAAGTAAACCTCATATTCGGTTTAAATGTAGATTTTGTAATAATATTACGAAGAGCAATTGATAAAATTTAAATTTTTTATACGCTACACAACTATTTTATCTGGGTATTATAGTTTTGTGCAGCCCCAAGGGTTTTAACGCCTCGAAATACTTGTCCTAGACACACCTATACTGATTGTCATATCTCGACTAGCTGAGTCGGTCTAGGCATGTGTGTCCGTACTTCCGTCTGTCCATTATAATTTGTAAATAATACACATGCACAGTTATGGACTAATCGTCACTAAATTTTACCTTGTAGGACTGGTTCTGGCCAAAGAATAGCCGTATTTTTTATACCTTCCACCATAGTATGGAGGGTATATTAATTTTATCATTCCGTTTGTAACTCATCGAAATATTCATTTCCGACCCTATAAAGTATAGAGTAACTTCTGGTAATGTGGACCACCATTTTCTATTTTTGGTATTGTGGGCGTAGCAACGGTTAAAAATAAAAACAAATTGTATTCACCACATAGTAGATTTGTTGGCTAACTATATTCCAGGTCAAACATTATATATATTTGTTTATAAAAATGTTATTGCATTATATTTCAAGAAACTTTAAGCTGCGAATAAAAACAACTTGGCGGGTAATGTGGCCCAGTGTGTATGAGTAATGAAGATCACTAAGTTAATGGTAGGTTGTGGATTGTTTGTGATAAATTTCAATTTATTGCACTCTTCAGTAACAATGAATGCAAAAATATATGGGTTCATGTTTTGGAATAGCTCCCATTTAAGGGTACCGCCCCATTTGCGGTATTTTGAAGGACCTTGCTTCATTATGAAACCGATACACCTGTAATATCGCATATCGAGTTTTCAGATGATAGAATACCTCCTCGCGTATTAAATCCTCCCATGATTCGAACTCATCCTCATTAAAAGGTCCCACTTTTTTATAGTGGTCCACATTACCCAATTTGGAATATTTTTATTTAAAAATAATTTTTGGCTTCAAAAATGAATAAAAATTTAAAAATCACCGATTGTAATTACAGCTAAACGTATATTTTTGTTAAAGAAAATAAGAAAACCACATACATTCTTTATATTCGAGAAAAACAAAGTGTTCGACTATTTTGCAAAAACGTTCGACTATTGTGCCAAAAAATGTAAAAATCGCACTTTTACAATCAGAGCTACATTTTCTACTACTACATTTTCAACATTGCAATTATTTATTAAAAACCAAGTTTGATGTTTGTTTTCACTAATTAGAAAAACATTTATCAAGGCGGCATTTACATATTTCAAGCATTTTCTTAGATATGGGGGGTGGTCCACATTAGACGCATGGTCCACATTAACCGAAATTACTTTATACATTCTTGATCAGGGTAAAATTCTAAGACGATCTAGCCATCTCCATTCGTCTGTCCGAGCGTCTGTTGTAATCAGGCTATCTTCTGAAGGAATTGAGATAGGGTGCTGAAATTTTGCATAGGTTTGTCTTTTGTCTGCAGGCAGGTCAAGTTCAAAGATGGGATATATCAGTCCACGTTTAGGCATAGCTCCCATATAACTGTACCTCCCAATTTTCTGTATTTTGCGGTTCTTGAGCGCGCTTGAATTCGCTGAAATTTGGTACATTGGGTTCCTATTTGGTACTAAATGTTTCCACAAAAAATTATAAATATAGGTCCAATTTTTCTGGTAGCCCCCATATAACGGTACATCCTAATTTACAGTATTTTGGGGGGTTTGATGGTATTTTTCCACCGAATTGGCTGTAATTTAGTATTTTGAGTTCTTAATAGGTACCAAATCTCTCCACAAAAAATTATGAATATAGGTAAATTTTTTGGATAGCCCCCATATAAGGGTACCCCCATTTTTCGGTATTTTGGGGGTTTTGAGTGCGTTTTTCTACCGAATGCGTTGCAATTCGGTATTTTGTAGTCGTATATGGTAACAAATCTCCCCACCAAAAAATTATTAATATTCGTCCCCTCTTTCGGGTAGTCCCCATATAACCCCTTTTTATATTTTATATTAAAATAGTTATCTAATTTGGTCCGCTTTTTAGGTTTGGTTCTAAGACTCTGTTGCAATCATTTCACCTACGAGATTAAAAACAAGAACGTTAAGTACGATAATGAACTATATATGAACTATAACCCGCATTTAGGCCTAGCCCCCCTATGGGAGGTACCAAATGGAGTGGACCGATATTCCCCATCTTGGAACCTGAACTAAGTTTGGAAAAAATAATAAAATGGGCAAAGTTTGGATGAAATCAAAATTTTCTGAAACGGATTTGCTCCAAAGAAACATGGGGTCTAGATCCAATATTTCGATGAGGCTCATTTTCACCATGTCAAAGTATATACACCCTCATTAGCCATAAGCCTGAGGGTATAATTATACACTAAAAATTTCTGAAATTTGTATCATGGTTTACATAATCGGTTTGTAGAAAAGTCGGTATGAGTCCTTTTTTTGGTATTTTCACTATATTTTAATTTCAAGTACCTGTCAGTATATCTATGGTGGAGGGTATCCAAAGTTCGGCCCGGCCGAACATAATGCTTTTTCACTTGTTTATTTTTATTTTTATTTTTATTATTGGTAATGAACCATAAATATTTAGGGTTTGAAATGGACGGTCGCCCTAAAGGCCACAATTATGACTCGAACAAAGAAAAAGCATGACAGTTTTGATGAAGATAGGTCAATATTTAGCGGTGCTTTTGTGTGAAAAGGTCAAGGACAAAACCTATAATAAACAGAAAACTTTATTTTTGTCAGGTTTTCTAGTTGTTCTTCCCTTCACCGTGTGATGAAGAACATCACATGAAGGGGATCTGACCTAATACTAAGAACGGCTGTTTAAATGATGATCGGTCAATATTCCGAGGGTCAAATCAACCAAAACCTAAATGAACGAAATTTTTATTTTATGGCGTAAATATTCAACTCGGGAAAAAAAGATTTGAAAAATATGTCAGGATTGGAAAATGGAATATAGCTTAGGCTCAGAATATAGAACTGCAGAAATTTAGATTTTCGTGGTAGCTGTATAGGGCATCATATGGTCGGCACCGTCCGACCGTTCTGCTCCGTTCACTGAGTTAATATTTAAAAGTTTGTTGGGATATGCAAGATTTAGATAAAAGTATTTCGATTTCTAAACGTTCAAATTTTCCCCTTTTCCGGGAGGTACCAAAATGAGGGACCAATAGCAGTCATGATATATGTAGGTTTATTACTCATACTCCCTACTAATGATATTACAACTTTATTTGACAGCCACGTTTTGTGGGGAAGGAATACTTAAAAAAATATATTACACGATTTTTAGTGCTTAGCGCTAAAACCTTGGAAGATAAAAACCTCTTCAATGAATATTAGTCCATGTTTTTCACTAGCTAGTTTTCCGCTACTTATCCATTGAACATTTGATTGTAGTGCTGTTCACTGTTAGCGGATCATGTGGAGTAAGTGGAAAAACTGATAAGGAATTATATGACGATAACTAAACAGAATCAGTTCGAATATTCAAAATCGTTGGATATTAAAAAATAATTATACGTGAGTATTTGATAATTCCATTACAGATGTTAGCACTATTAGGTCAATACGATATGTATTCATATATTTAAATTTTTTGCGATTATAACATTTTGGGTCGGTTTCTAATCTTTGTGTAATAACTATCGAAATCTGTTCATGTTATGATAAAAAAAATTCACCAAAAATCTATAATTTTTATTACGGCATTTATTCAAAACACTTTATCGATCCAATTAAAAAATTGTTGCAATTGCACTCAGTTCGCAGGAGATACGAACTGAATTTCAAATCTAAATATTTTGCCTATGCAAATTATATGTTTTAATTTTTTGTTAAATGTTAAATATTGTGTTCTGGTTACAAAAAATTTCCCAAAAAAAATTGTTCGTTAAATACAAATATTCGTTAATAAACTACACTGAACAACACATTACGTGTTACTTTGGTTGGCTATGGTAGCACAGTGCTTCGAAATGGAAACAAATTGAAAAATTATGGTGCTGCAGGATTTTTTCTACAAAGAAGCTATAGGGAGTCCTTTTAGAAAAGAAGAACATAAAGAGAGTCTTTATAGACGAACTAAAAGGATTTTCTTAGACGAGCTGGAGGAAGTCTTTATAGATAGCTGAAGATAGTCTTTACAGTCGAACTGAAGGTAGTCTCTATATACGAGTTACAACTAGTTCCTTTTGACGATCTGAAGATTGGAGTCTCTATAAACGAGCTAAATGCAATGATCAATATAGACGAGGTGATGCCAGGAGACTCCTTAGACGAGTTAAATGATGTGCATATGGACAAACTGAACGAGTCCCTATGGACGAGCTGAAGGAGTCCCGTTGGACGAACTTGAAGGGAGTTTCTTTAGAGGAGTTGAAGCCAGGAAGTCTCTGTAGACGAGCTGAAGGGAGTCAATATAAACGAGGTTAAGGCAGGAGTGTCTATAGATGATATGATGCTGGGAGTCTCTATAGATGCATTTAATTCCGGGAAGCCATACAAACAGCTGAAGCCTAGCATAATTTAAAGCACATTGGGGCACCATAGACTGAAACAAATGAGTCTTTCGTACTCGAAAAAGTTATTCAATATTTATTTCTAATATTTGACTTCCACCTACTATGCTACGATTTCCAAACAAACATCGAAATCAAATATCAACAAACAACGGCAATAACAACACCAGCACCAACAACCACACGAGACCTCTCTATGAATTATGAATATTTTTATTATGAAAATTAATATTTAAACGTTAAACAAAATATATGTGTGTATATATAACTAACGATCTTTAATTAGTGCTTCAAAATAACAGATCAAACATGCAAAGAGTTCGGTGTCTGTTTGGCTGTCTGTCCATTTGGGTGCTACCTTTCTAGGCCAAATTGGACAGACCAATGGATGACATTCCACACCCGTAAACAGAAATGTGTGGCGCCACAGAGAATTGAAATCGAAAAACTGCAGGTGGTTTCTTACTGCCTAAATGCCTGCCTGCCTGCCCGCTAGCCAGTCAGGTTAACTCCCAACCAAAATCATAGACAAGATTTTCAAATTTTGATTATTTAAATTTACACTTCGAAGATAACGAAATGAAAATGGAACATTTTGTCAACAACAATACGAGATGTGCTAATATGTAAAGCAAGTGTAGTGGAGTTTTCAAGAGATAACCCACATCTTATCGACGATCATCATTGAATTCATAAGCAGATCATCATCATTATCATCGGCATCCATATTAACGTCATTTGTATCTCCTCCAAATCCACCGACTGGTGGTGGTCGCTCACAATTTCGGTGACATATTCCGTCTCTAATGATAATCACCATTAAACACCATATGACGGACTCCCCGCCGTGTATCAGCAAGTGGTTCGTTACGGCTGTAGCTGGATCAACTAGATTGAATTTTCCATGGCAATAGCTTTCCTTGTTCGCACAGCACCAACGCCATGTGCGCTCCAGATTTACAATGATTTTATTTTTATTTTTTTGATTTTATTTTTTAAATCACAACTACTGTTAGCTGAGTGTTATTGGTCAGTCCACAGCTACCACATTGAATCGAATGCAAATAATATACAATTTGATCTGTAATTAATTTGAAACAATAAATATTTTGTCTTATCTTGATGATGGAGTGGACAATGACAGCGTAACAATTTGTTTTTTCGTTTCCCATATCTTTGGAAAAGAAACGAAAAAAAACTGAAACATTTTGTGTGTAGACAAATTGGGGTGAATGTAATTGAGGTAGGCCAAGCACAAGTAAAATTCAATATGGACCACCAGACCAATAGGTGGGAATTTTTGAAGAATATTTCAACAACCAACAGCAGACCCAGATACGTGGTTTCTTAAACAATATTTCAAAATGGACCAGCAGACCCAGATGCGAAGATTTTTAAAAAAATATTTCAACAAAGAACCAGCGGACCCAGAGGTGTGCATACAAAAGGCGTGGATTTTTTAAATAAAATTTCAACAAGGACTTGCATACAAAAGGCGTGGATTTTTTAAATAAAATTTCAACAAGGACTTGCATACAAAAGGCGTGGATTTTTTAAATAAAATTTCAACAAGGACTTGCATACAAAAGGCGTGGATTTTTTAAATAAAATTTCAACAAGGACTTGCATACAAAAGGCGTGGATTTTTTAAATAAAATTTCAACAAGGACTTGCATACAAAAGGCGTGGATTTTTTAAATAAAATTTCAACAAGGACTTGCATACAAAAGGCGTGGATTTTTTAAATAAAATTTCAACAAGGACTTGCATACAAAAGGCGTGGATTTTTTAAATAAAATTTCAACAAGGACTTGCATACAAAAGGCGTGGATTTTTTAAATAAAATTTCAACAAGGACTTGCATACAAAAGGCGTGGATTTTTTAAATAAAATTTCAACAAGGACTTGCATACAAAAGGCGTGGATTTTTTAAATAAAATTTCAACAAGGACTTGCATACAAAAGGCGTGGATTTTTTAAATAAAATTTCAACAAGGACTTGCATACAAAAGGCGTGGATTTTTTAAATAAAATTTCAACAAGGGTCCTCATTACAAAAGGCGTTGATTTTTTAAATAAAATTTCAACAAGGGTCCTCATTACAAAAGGCGTTGATTTTTTAAATAAAATTTCAACAAGGGTCCTCATTACAAAAGGCGTGGATTTTTTAAATAAAATTTCAACAAGGGTCCTCATTACAAAAGGCGTGGATTTTTTAAATAAAATTTTTAAAGGACCAACAACACCAAAGGCGTGGATTTTTTAAATAAAATTTTTAAAGGACCAACAACACCAAAGGCGTGGATTTTTTAAATAAAATTTCAACAAGGGTCCTCAGAATTTTTTTAAGATAGGCGAGGATTCTTACAGAATATTTCAACAAGGGTCCTCAGAATTTTTTTAAGATAGGCGAGGATTCTTACAGAATATTTCAACAAGGGTCCTCAGAATTTTTTTAAGATAGGCGAGGATTGTTACAGAATATTTCAACAAGGGTCCTCAGAATATTTCAACAACGACCCTCATAAGTTTTTGTTGATAGGCGAGGTTATTTTAAAGAATATTTCAACAAGGACCCTCAGAACTTTTTTTATGATAGGCGAGGGTATTTTATTTAAGAAGGACCCTTAGTATTTTTGAATATAAGCGAGGATTCTTTAAAAAAATATTTTAACGAGGATTTTATCAAGAATATTTCAGCAAGAACCAGTGGGTCTCAGCTCGTTTATATAGACTTCTGCCTTCAACTAGTCTCTAGAGACTCCTGCCATCCGATCGTCTATATCCTGCCTTCAGATTGACTATATAGGCTACTGCCTTCAGCTCGTCTAAATAGGATCGTGGTTTTAGCACGTCTATAGATACATCTGCCTTTAATTCGTCCGTAGAGACCCCTGCTTTCAGCTGGACTACAGATATCCCCTTCTTCAGTTGCCTATAGAGACTCCCTTCGTTTCAGTTGTCTGTAGAGACTCCCACCAGCTCATCTGCAGAGACTCCTGCCTTCAGCTCATCTATAGTGGCTACTGTCTTCAGATCGTCTATATAGACTCTTGCCTTCAGCTGGACTGTGGAGACTCCCTTTAACACAACTATAGAGACTCCCTTCTTTTCACTTGTCTAAAGAGACTCCCACCCGCTCGTCTAGAGAGACTTCTGCCTTCAGCTCGTCTACAGAGACTACTGTCTTCAACAGTTATTAGAGACTCACTTCTTTTGAGTCACCTACCAACTTGCCTGCATAGACTCCCTATAAAGTCTCCCTTAAGCTCATCTATAGAGACTCCCTTCCACCTGTTCATAGAGACTCCCTTCCGCTCGTCTATAGAGACTCACCCTCAGCTCGTCTATAGAGACTCCCTGGCTTCAGCTCACCTAAAGAGAATCCATGACATCAGCTCGTGTATAAGACTTACTTTATTGGACTGTATAGACTCCCTTCAGCTCTTGTGTAAAGAATCCATTCAGCTCTTCTACAGAGACTCCCTTCAGCTCATCCAAAAAACTGCTTAGTTGACTTTTTTGCTATTTTGGTTCCATTTTTTAGTTGTTGTTGTTACTGCAGTTGATGTTTAGAGTTTTGTTGTAGTTTATGAATCAGCCAAAGATATGAACATACAAAAAGTCATGTAATGTTGTTGGTTTTTTTCTACTTCTTTTTCTCTCTATATGTGATTACGACAAGCCAACAGATGATGAGGATGATGATGAGGACAACAACGACTACCCAGACATCTCCAAGAACTCTTCAATTTTTTGATACAACTTCTACGTTGTCTTCTGAAACTTTGTTCCGCTGGAACTCTGTTCTGTTCATATGATGACTTTTGTTGTCAATTTGTTTGTTTGTGTGTGTTTGTTATTATGGCTATACTTGTTGCTTTCGCTAAGAAGGTTTACGGTTTTAACATTAACATCAGAATAGTATAAACTCTAATAAAACCAACAACAGCAATGGC
>NW_026876294.1:0-19310 GCF_032173495.1 Musca vetustissima
TCATCCAACCAGCTAGCAACAACTCTTGAACACTACCTCCCGACTATTTCCCAACCTCCACTACCACTACCTCCCGACTATTTCACACCGTGTGTTTGCTGTTTCTCGGCAACCTCGTCAACTCTGATGTGATTTTCGAAGTGAACAATTGAATTAGTTTCGTGATTAGAGCAGAGAACTATGCATTCCGCTCTAGAATGAGGCGTATCAATTTTGTGTTTTGTCGGTTTGGTTTTCAGCTTAACATGGCGAAATGAAGAAATTCCTTTTCTGGAATACATATCGAAGCGGACCGAACAGAGACAAACGGAAGCCGATTCGCGATAAAATTCAACATTCAACCAAAATAACAATAACAAAGCAGCATACAATCCACACCAGTAAATCGAATGCTAACACAAATGATTTTGTTTCTATTTTACATTTGATCTGAGCTATTTCAGTGTGAAAATAACCGCACGGATTAAGTGTTGTCCGGGGAATGTGAAAATTAATTTTTGATGATGCTGCATGATTATCAATTAATAAACTTTAATTACGTATATGTCTTATTATGCAGATAATTAGACTATACAAAGAATCGAGTTCGTGGTTTGGGAGAAAAATTTCCATTTATTACACTGTGGTAAAGGGATAAACCCTTCGAAATATCGAAAATATATCGAGACTTTCTGCAAGACCCAGAGTGCCAAATTATAGCCAAATTGTTGCCTAAAATCCCAATAATAGTGTAAAATGGTCTGCAACCAAAAATTAAGAATTTTTGGTTGGAGACTTGTTTATGCGGATCTTATCCAAAAAAACTATGGTTGGAAGATTTAATGCTCAATGAGAACTCAAACCAGTAAGGAAAGTAGTAAAGTCGGACGGGGCCGACTATATGATACCCTTCACCACTATGGGTATATTAAACAGGACTATTAACATGAAATTGGATGAAATAAAATATGTGATATTTATCTAAATATGAATCTACCTAGATCTATCCATAAAGTATGTAAATCGACTTCAAACAAATATAAATAGGTCATCCGTTGGGCTATGTCTGTACTTCTAGAAAACGCAACTACGTAATGTTATGCTCAATTTTGTACGTTGTGCAAACTTTGATGTCAATCTGACTACCATGAGGAGTTTGATGCCCAATTTACGGGCGAAAATATATATGGAAGCTCTATCCAAATATTAAGCGATTTCAAACAAACTTGTCACAGGTTAGATTATACTAATTTCAGAACGTTTTGTTCCTATCAGCCTATTGGATCCTTGGTGCGTCAATTACTTATAATCAATCTATAATAAAAGGGAGCTATATCTAAATCTGGACCGATTTTCAGTACGTTATGCCAAATTTCGTGCAAATCGAAAGATATATAGAGACTTTGGTGAACCATTTACATGAAATCGGACGAAACTATATATGGGAGCTATATAGAAATCTGGACCGGTTTTCTCGAAACTTGGCAGACATTCATTCTAGACTCAATTCAGTACGTTGTGCCAAATTTCGTTCAAATACAAAGATATTTAGCGACTTTGGTGCACCATTTACATTAACTTGGACGAAACTATAAATGGGAGCTATATTTAAATCTGGACCGATTTTCACGAGAAAAGGCAGACATCACTCTAGGCTCAATTCAGTACGTTATGCCAAATTTCGTGCAAATCGAAAGATATATAGCGACTTTGGTGCATCATTTACATGAAATCGGACGAAACTATATATGGGAGCTATATAGAAATCTTGACCGATTCTCTCGAAACTTGGCAGACATCTTTCAAGGCTCAATTCAGTACGTTACGCCAAATTTCGTGCAAATCGAAAGATATATAGGGACTTTGGTGCACCATTTACATGAAATCGGACGAAACTATATATGGGAGCTATATCTAAATCTGGACCGATGTTCTCGAAACTTGACACACATCATTCTAGGCTCAATTCAGTACGTTATGCCAAATTTCGTGCAAATCGAAAGATATATAGGGATTTTGTTGCACCATTTACATGAAATCGGACGAAACTATATATGTGAGCTATATCTAAATCTGGACCGATTTTTACGAAACTTGGCAGACATCATTCTAGACCTAAGTGATTAGGTTGTACCAAATTTCGTGCAAATCGAAAGATATATAGGGACTTTGGGGCACCATTTACATGAAATCGGACGAAACTATATATGGGAGATATATCTAAATCAGGACCGATTTTCATGAAACTTTCTAGGCTTAATTAATCATCATTCTAGGCTTAATTAAGTACTTTATGCCAGATTTCGTGCAAATCGAAGGATATATAGGGACTTTAGTGTACCATTTACATGAAATTGGACGAAACTATATATGGGAGCTATATCTAAATCTGGACCGATTTTCGCGAAAGTTGGCAGACATTATTCTAGGCTCAATTCAGTACGTTACGGCAAATTTCGTGCAAATCGTAGTATATATAGGGGGCACCATTTACATGAAATCGGACGAAACTATATATGGGAGCTATATCTAAATCTGGACCGATTATTACGAAACTTGGCAGACATCATTCTAGACCTAAATGATTAGGCTGTACCAAATTTCGTGCAAATCGAAAGATATAAAGGGACCGTTTACATTAAATCGCTTAAATATATATATGGGAGCTATATCTAAATCTAAACCGATTTTTCCCAATTTCAATAGGGTTCGTCCTTGGGCCGAATAAGTGACCTATGCCAAATTTCATCCAATTCGGATCATAAATGCGACCTGTACTTTGTTTACAATTTAACATGGACAGACAGACGGACGGACATGCATAAATCGACTTAGAAAGTGATTCTATGCATATTCTCAAAAGGAACCATGTGTCTATCACGTTTCCTTTTGCCTGTTACAAACATATGCACAAAGACATAATACCCTGTACCACAGTGTGGTGAAGGGTATAATAACAAAATATAAATCAGCTTGTGATATTGGTGTCACAAAATTTAGCCACAAAGTTCGTGTCCACCATAAGAAAGATAAATCACGGTGATCATCCGTCATTATACAGACTACAAAATTATTCCAAACATTTGTTACCATCTTAACTTTCACGGCTTATCTCATATATTTCGATATTTCATACCATTCGTTTGGAATATATTGGCTTGAGTTTTAACAACAACCACTACAACATCAACAATTCAAATATACATTCACATTTCTTGTTCTCATGTATAAAGTATTTTATTGTATTCGCACTTCTATTGAAGTGGATATTGTGTATTGTCGTCTGACATGTACGACTTGTATGTCATTGTGTAAGAGTGTGTGTGTGTGCCTGGAACATGGTAGTAGTGTATATATCACATCTGTAGATTCAGCAAACAAAAAGTTTCAATTTAACAAATCCTTTAATGTCAACTGTTTAGCAATACTTACTAGGGAAAACAATAAATGGAATCGAACGAAGGAGCAAACAATAATAACAACAACAACGATCGTAATACTATCAGCTACAACAAAAACATGTAACACATTAACAATAAAGCTCATTTCTTGTTCATCGTATTTTTCTTTCAAATGCCAAAGACGAAAAAAACTTTGCAATAAGACATTATTGGTATGCATTGGCTTGCACAAAGAGATGCGGTTACATCCTCTTTTTTGTTGAGCGGCAAAAGAGCGGGTGGAGCTGCGGGCGATTTCTTTTGTTCGATAATCTCAGCAATTATTGGGATCTTTAACACATTGAATTTGTGGAGCCGAAGATTAATTGGTGCTTATCTTAGCTATGAAAAGAACAAGAGAGTAAAGTTTTCGTTGACACAAAAAGAAAACAAAACATGAAGAGGGGGTGGGGGATGGCGTTACACCCCTCGCATCATATGTATGTGTGCGCTACAGATGAAGATGAAAAATCCCTCTCAAAGGCAAATAAATTTTCAATTACTTTGTAAAGTCTCATCTGAAAGAAACTTTGGTAATATAAAATTTGAAACTTTTGTTCCAAATGTGTAATTTGGAAAAATGTTTGGATTTCAATGATTTTCATCGTTTCATTTTCATTTTTGTGCCATTATTAAGGTGAATGTGTGAAGTTTTTTTATTTGTGTGTGGGTGTGATTTGGCTATGATATTTTCATATAATGTGCTTAAAAAATGTTTAGCGTATTTTATAGCTGAATTCTTTAAAGGGTTTCGTTTTCTGTTTATCTTTTTTGACAATAATATCATTGCTGTTTAAAAATCTTTCAAAGCGGTGGTGGTATCCCTTACAGACAGAAAATTTTTTGGTAACGTAAAAAAGGGGAAGTAACATTATCTTCAAAAAGAAAAAAAAATTGAAAAGAATGGGATTGGGTGTTGAAGCATAAAAAATTTAAAGGAAAACTTAGCAACTATTTTTCAAAGGGGTGTTTTGTTTTTATACCCTTCACCGCACTGTGGTACAGGGTATTATGTCTTTGCACATTGTTTCTTTTGAGAATATGCATAGATTCACTTTTTAAGTCGATTTATGCATTTCCGTCCGTCTGTCTGTCCACGTTAAACTGTAAACATAGTACAGGTCGCATTTATAATCCGAATTGGATGAAATTTGGCACAGGTAACTTATTCGGCCCAAAGACGAACTATTGAAATTGAGAAAAATCGGTTCAGATTTAGATATAGCTCCCATATATATTTTCGTCCAATTTTAGGTAAATAGTGCACCAAAGTCTCTATAAATCCCTCGATATGCACGAAATTTGGCTTAGCGTACTGAATTGAGTCTAGAATGATGAGTGGTAAGTTTCGTGAAAATTGGTTCAGATTTAGTTATAGCTCCCATATATAGTTTCGTCCGATTTAAGGAAAATAAAGCACCAAAGTCCCTATATTTCCTTAGATTTGCACGAAATTTGGCACATCGTACTGAATTGAGTCTAGAGTTGTGTGTATTGAGTTTGGTGAAAATCGGTTGAGATTTAGATATAGCTCCCATATATATTTTCGTCCGATTTTAGGTAAATAATGCACAAAAGTTCCTAAACATTCTTCGAATTACACGAAATTTGGCATAGCGTACTGAATTGAGTCTAAAATGGTGTGTATTAAGTTTCGGGAAAATTGGGTCAGATTTAGATATGGTTTCGATATATAGTTTCGTCCGATTTGAAGAAAATAAAGCACCAAAGTCCCTATATGTACTTCGATTTGAACGAAATTTGGCACAGCGGACTTAATTAAGTCTAGAATGATGTGTATTATGTTTTGTGTAAATCTATTCAGGTTTAGATATAGCTCCCCTGTATAGTTTCGTCCGATTTTAGGTAAATAGTGCACCAAAGTCCCTTTGTATCCTTCCATGTGCACGAAACATGCCTGTTTTGATAAAGATCGGTAAATATTTTGCGTGTCAAATGCACCCTGACTTTTGCGTGAAAAACGACAAAATTTGTATTCTATGGCGTATTGAAATAAATCCAAGATGGGTGGCTCGCCTTTAAATCGACTCCAAATATATTGTCGTATGTACTCGGATGCGGGAGTTACACTTAAATATTGACAGGTGCTTACGTATTCATATATTATTTAGTAACCCGTTACCATACTAGTGGCCGAAATATAGCGATGATCGCTTTGAAATGGCCAAGGACAACGCCTTTAATTTTCGGTGATGATTAGATAATAATATTTGGGTGTGGTAGATCCAAAACTTAATTTTTTGTGTTTTGTTTTTCGAGTCGGTCTATAGGCCACAATTGAAATCCGAACATCACAACATAACCCACGGTGAAGGGAATGTGGACAAACAATTAGAAGGGCTGTACTGAATATTAGTAATATTCTGAAAATATGCCAGTGTAAAGAAGAGGTGCTACTGACCTCTAGTCGATCAAAGTCGGTGAAGGGAATGTGGACAAACAATTAGAAGGGCTGTACTGAATATTAGTAATATTCTGAAAATATGCCAGTGTAAAGAAGAGGTGCTACTGACCTCTAGTCGATCAAAAGGGTGCAAATATAGCGAAATATTGCCCAAGCTCAGAATATAGAAACACAGGAAGTTAGATTTTCGTGGAAGTTGTGTATGGTATTACATGGTCGGCCCCGTCCGACTATACTTCACCGCTCACTGATTTTGTATTTTGAAATTTTTAAGCGCATTTGCCAAGCAAGAGGGTTGTAACATGGCATACCGGTTTTCACAGTCTGGCATACATATATGCAGCAAATTATCAATATATGTCCATGTTCAGCAGCATTTTCAACCGAAAATACACTAATATGGAATTTTGAGGTCTTGAATGCAGATATGCACCTACGCATAAAACGTCCAACCGAATCGGATATTCAAGGAACAAAGGCGGTATTTGGAATATCAAATTCATTGCAAAGAAGCTAATTCTTCGAGAAATTTCCAAATACATATATCTTAATTATACCCTTACCACATTGTGGTTCAGGATATTATTTCTTTGTGAATATGTTTGTATCATGCAAAAGGAAACGAAATAGGCATATGGTTCCTTTTGAGAATATGCAAAGAATCACTTGCTGAGTCGATTTATGCATGTCCGTCCATCCGTCTGTGCATGTTAAATTGTACACAAGGTACAGGTCGCATTTACAGGTCGCATTTATTATCCGATTTGGATGAAATTTAGCGCAGTTAATTTGTTTTGCCCCTTATATATTTTCGTCCGATTTAATATAAATGGTGCACCACAGTCCCTATGTATCTTTCGATTTGCACGACATTTTGACACAGCCTACTGAATTAGGTCTATAACGATATGTACTAAGTTTCGTGAAAATCGGTTCAGATTTAGGTATAGATCCCATATATATTTTCGTCCGATTTTATAGAAATGGTACCCCAAAGTTTCTATATATCTTACGATTTGCACGAAATTTGGCATTGTGCACCGTATTAGGTCTAAATTGGTTTGTGCTAAGGTTCGTGAAAATCGCTTCTAGTTTAGATATAGCTCTCATATATATATTTTCGTCCGATTATCTGTTAATGATGCACCAAAACCCCTATATATCTACCGATTTGCACGAAATTTGGCATAGCGTACAGATCTGAGTCTAAAATCATTCAATTTCGTAAAAATCGGTTTAGATTTAGATATAGAGCCCATATACATTTTCCTCCGGTTTTTTGTAAGTTGTGGACAAAAGTCCCAAAGTTTGTACGATTGACACATAATATTGTACAATGTTCTGAGGTAAATATAACTTAATCTCTGTCCAGTTTATTAGAAAACGGTTCAGATTTAGGTTTAACTCCTATATATATATACATTTTTTTTTTTTTTTTGTTGGATTTTTGGTAAATTTGCACCGAGTGACACGAAATTTTGCACAACGTATCGAATTGAGACAGATTCAGACACATCTTTCATATATATTTCAAACGGGTGTCTGATTGAGATTATATTTTGATCAGTGCCACATACCGAATAGCATGTATCAGGTGTGCTATAAATCGATTTACACAAATTTGTCCCATTTACGCATGTCAAAGTTCTTTCTAAAAGGCAACGTCTGTTGGTGGTGAAGGGTATCATATAGTCAGCAACGTCTGGCTTTACTACTTTCCTTACTTTTTTACGAAAACAAATATTGAATTAAACCAGTGAGCGGAGCAGTATAGTCGGACGGGGCCGACCATACGATACCCTACACAAATACCAAAGAACTCTGTCTTTCTGCGGATTTTAATTCCGAGCCGTGATAGTGATATTGCACCCTCTTGCCCGATTAGAGGTCAACAGCACCTCTTCCTTACACTGACATATTTCTAATTACTTGTCCATATTCCCTTCACCGTGGGTTGAGTTGTGATGTTCGGCTTATAATAATTATAATATAGATCGAATTAAAAAAACACAAAAAATAAGATTTCGGTCCACTTCATTCCAAAATTTATATCTGATCATAACCGAAAATTATAGGCGTTGTCCTTGACCATAACTGGAATCTCATGGAACATTTCAAAGCGATCAGCGCTATATTTCCGCCCTCCAGTGTGGTAATGGATTACTAAATAATATCTGAGTACCTGTAAATATTTACGTGTAACTCCCACATCCGAGCACATACAACAATACAATTGTATTAATTTAAAGGTCAACCACTCCTTTTGGATATAATATAAACTTCTAGGGTCTATGTCCATCAGGGGTAAATATATACTCTATAGAATGGAAATTTTGTCATTTTTCACACAAAAGTCAGGGACCAGTTGACCAGCTAAGTATTGACCGATCTCTATCAAAACAGGCATGGTTATTCTTTCAATGTTGTATTTCACAATGGTATTTCACAATGCTGGGACCATTATTGCGGCCGCTGGAGCGACCAGAAAAACCGACATTTCATCCCCTAAATATTAACCGATCTTTCCCAAAAACAATAGGGGTGTTCATTGACCAGAACCCATCCTACATGCAAAATTTCGTGAAGGTTGGTCCATAACTGTGGCCTGTATCGTGTTTACAAATTATAATGGACAGACGGACGGACGGACACACATGTCTAGATCGACTCAGCTAGTCGAGATGTGACGATCGGTATACTCGGTATAAAGGTGTAGGGTATAAAAACGAAAAACTTTAGCAATTTAACTAATCATTTTTTAGTACGAATATCATACGCGCACACCTCATTAGAGGAAATAGTCATTTATTTTAAATTTATTTGAATTTCGGTAGCAATTCTGCAGCGGATGCAATTCCACCCCTAAAACACGCCATCTAAACTACGTTGAGTAAAACAAATTTATAACAATTCACGCTTTATCTCACTTAAGCAAAGACCGAAGAAAACACCACAAAATGGAAAAAAAATTATCGAAAATAACTTTTTTCGATTTGTTAATGACATTTGCATTTTTCCAGCATCGAACAAAAGACATTAGTGACAAAATGTATTCATAATGGTTTGTAATTAGCATTACTAAGCAGAATAGTTTGCCAGGCAGAGAAAAGAAATTTCTTCTTGCTCATAAATGAATTATGAGGTGTTGATAAGACGGAAAGTTCAATAGTTGACGATTTGTTCGTTCAACAAAACGAACAAAGGGTCAAAAGGATTAATCGTTAATTGAATGAGAATTATTTTGAAAACACACTTTTGAATTTATTTCTTTAACTTTGAATTATGAAGTTGCAGGAGATATTGTATGGATATGACAGTTATTATTCAAGTCATAAATATTTTGTATTTTTATACCCTTCACATGCTGTGGTACAGGGTATTATGTATTTGTGCATCATATGACACATGATTCCTTTTGCGACTATGCATAGAATCACTTTTTAAGTCGATTTATGCTTGTCCGTCCGTCTGTCCATACTAAATTGTAAACAAAGTACAGGTCGCACTTTTGATTCGAATTTGATGAAATTTACCACAGGTCACATATTTGGTCCAAGGTTCAAATTTAGATTTAGTTCCCATATATTTTTTCGTCCGATTTAAGGTAAACGATGCACCAAAGTACCTATATACCTTTCGATTTACGTGAAATTTAGCGAATTAAGTCTAGGGTGATGGGTGTTAACTTTCGTAAAAATCGGTTCAGATTTAGACCTAGCTCCCATATATATTATAGTCCGATTTTAGGTAAATAGTGCACCAAAGTCTCTACATATCTTTCGATTTGCACATAATTTGAGAAAGCGTACTAAATTAAGCCTAAAACGATGTGTGGGGTTCAGATTTAGATATAGCTCCCATATTTCCTGTATTTTCATATTCCCCAACCTTTAGAAAATCCACTTAACAATGATTATGCAGAGTCATTCGATTTAATACATTTAAACTTGTTTTTTTTTTTTTTTTTTTTGATGGAACCATGGAAGTCACAATCTACCAATACAACCACGAAACAACGAAACGGAATCCATTAAATAAACTTAATCTGAAAAACAGTGAACAAAAATAAGAGAGAACAACTGGATTCAATTTAACGAATCCAACAAGCCAACTTTACCAAACGAAAGAAAAACTACCGATTTGCACTTAAATCCGCATTGAAAATAAAATTATGGGTAGTTTTAAATACTCACAATACGTAAAGCAGGGACAAGATAGAGAGTACCATCGAGAGGTTTTCCTCCCCAACCACTTGCAATACTGGTACTGTTGTTTGTTTCCATGCTAAATACAAACCATTGTTGTAATCTCCTGTCCAATCGCAAAATACAACCTCATACCCCTCTCTTGACAACCAATGCCGATCACCAAAAACGAATGCAATGTTGACTCATTAACCTCTTGGATACGTCATGCATTATGTATACCACGCTAAATGAATGGTGGGGTAAATTGGAAGGAGCCGTGGTCATGAACATGATGATTCTCTGAAGCAAAGTGAACTGGAAAACATTGGACAAATTTCATCAGCCCCGTCCAAGGGTAAGTAAACAACTGTAAGCAAAAAAAGGAAATTCGTAGTTGTTGCTGGTGTTGTGTATTTTTCATGATTTCCTTTCAGTCTCTCTCTCTCGGTTTAAAATTGAATACGGAATGTAAAACCAAAACAACTGATATCAGAAAAAAATAATTTACACACATACAAAGGCATACAGGGGTACATTATGCTTTAAGCCATTTGCTTGCTGAAAGAATATAATAAAAATTTTCCACCAATGCACTATAGGTCAAATGACCACTTTTTCTGTGCAAAATTAATAGCGGCAACAACATCATAGTATTCGTCATGAAATTTGGCCCAACTTATTTTTTTGCCTTACTTGAATCGTTTTTGTTGAATTTGGAAGAAATCGCTTCAGATTTGGATATAGCTCCCATATATATTTTCGTCCCATTTTATGTAAATGGTGCA
Source organism: Musca vetustissima (assembly GCF_032173495.1). NCBI lineage: Eukaryota > Metazoa > Arthropoda > Insecta > Diptera > Muscidae > Musca > Musca vetustissima. Next base: position 10,817 of record NW_026876294.1, read on the forward strand.
CCATACTGCCAATATTAGTCCGATTTAGACAAAATTTTGCACAGAGTATTGAATTAGGTCTCGATTGATATGTGTCAAGTTTTGTTGAAATCCGTTCTGATTTAGATATAGCTCCCATATAAAGTTTCGTCCGATTTTAGGTAAATGGTGCACCAAACTAAAAATATTTGCCCGAATTTAGTCGAGTTTGACATCTGTGAAGTTTTGTTGAAATCGGTCCAGATTTATATAAAGCACGAGTTATCATGCCCGCCAACGAAACGAAATTTTGCACAGCGTACTGAATTCAGATCAGTTTGGCATCTATTAAGTTTTCCTTGAAATCGGTCCTTATTGAGATTTTAGGTAAATGGTGCACCAAACTTTCAATATTTATGCGATTGGCATGCAATTTTCTTATATATTTCAAAATGTCATGTGTATGGTTTTTATCGGCTAAAATATCTATGTAGATCACATTTGTTTTTCACCTGATTCCATGTTAATGGTCATCCAAAGGTGGTATGTCTCTTCTATCAACAGGATATTGTACACATTATCATTTTTTGTTTGTACCCAAAGTGGTAAAGGGTATCATATAGTCGCCCAGTCTGACTTTTGATCTTTCCTTACTGGTTGTCTTTGAAAACATTCATCTTTCTGTGATATTTTTCCAAATTTTGAGCTAATTTTAGGAAAATTAAATGTACTATTTGTTTTTAAAATTTTTCTCTTTCATCCGAAATGTTGTCGACATCAATTTTGCTCACTACATGTTTAAAAACAGCACCAGGTTTTTTCTTTCGCCATACCTTCTTTTCGCCATATTTCGAAAAGTTCGATTTTTTATACGGAGGTTGCCTAGATCGCAACTTGAAATAAATTTAAATTAACTCATTACTTATCACTTAATTTATATGCAAAATTTCAAAGAGGTCATATTGGGTCATTTTTTTAATAGCTTACTGAAAGTCAATCTATCAAATGTCTTTAACTTTTCAAAGTCTTCATAGACTAAAGGGGTTATTTTCAAGTATAGTGTCGCAAACATAAAAATGTTTTGATTTAATATAAATATGCTTACTATTATCTATATTTTCCATTTTACACTAATTAATTATTGTAAACAAAATCGAAATAATACGCACTCAAAGTTGACTAAGCCCCACAGAAATATGAGCATATTTATAGAATAAATTGTATTGAGCGACTTGCACGGCCAGCTGTGTAACGGTACTTTATATTTAGCACTAATAAATATCACGTGCCTCTATTTTAGAGTGTTCTAAATACAAAAACAACAATAACTCGTGAAGAACGACACTTTGATTTTTTTTCAATTTTGCACAGAAAAGCCGGTCGACCTATAGTGCAATGTTCGCAATGTAATCGCTTACAAATCGGAACATTACAATTTGTAATGGATGGTCAAATGCAACATGAAAGGTGCACTTCTTTGGAGGACCTTTGGAATAAGGAAACTTTTTTGGGAGCTAAATGTATCTCTAAAGAGGGGCCGAAAGGAGTTATTATGTTTATAGAAGACCAGAAGTTATGAAAAGGATTTTGTGGCAATATAGAACATAACATCTCCTGGAGGTCTTCTATATGCGGGAGATCTCTTTATGCATAGACCTAATTCAGGCCTTCTATAGGCAGACGACCTAAAGGAGGTATAAATCCCACAGGAAGTCTTCAGATTGCCTGAAGGAGGTATTCAGAATATAGAAGACCTGAATAAGGTTCTTTGACCTCTAGACGACGTCTAGGAGATGTTCTAAACGACCTCTATGAGGTGTTCTGTTTATAAAAGCCCTCGTTATACAATCTTAAGAAACCCTTAGGGAAGTCTACTGGCCGTTGCGAAAGAACTAATGGTCTTCTGTCAGTAGAAGACATAAAGGAGGTATTCAATCTTCTATTTATAAAAAGTAGAAGATCTACAGGAGTTTGTTTACCTATAGAACCCCAGAACGCTTCCTAAAGGTCTTCTCACATCATAATACCTTCTATACACAGATGACCTAAATGAGGTTTCCTGGCCGTATAAATCCTACAGGAGGTCTTCTGTATATAGAAGACTTGAAGGTGGTTTTCTGAATATAGAAGACCTGAATTTGATTATTAAGATGGTCTTTTGATGATAGAACACTAGAAGGTGTTCTGTTTATAGAATCCCTTTTACCCACTTTATACAATCTAAATAAAGTCTTCTGACTTAGAAGAACAAGCCCGTATAGGCCTCAGTCTATGGAGGACCTAAAGCTTCTGTTTATGGAAGACTTACAACAGGTCTACTGTCTATGAAAGACACATAGCAGATCATATCACCATGTACGACTTACAATACATAGAAGACCTACAATAGACCTAGGAAGTCCTACATGGGGAAGCCCACAAAAGGCTTACTTGCGATCTTCTGCCCTAGAAAATAAACAAGGAGGCTTTTGTCTATAAAAGACCTACAAGAGGTCTTCAGACCACATGAGTCAAGCAGGAAAACTTCTTTTTACAGCAAACATATTGGATGTGTCCTCTATATATAGAAGATTTACCGAAGCCTTTAGATAATCTTCGTTTGGCGAAGAAATTTTTTAGTTGTCCACAGAAAACATGCAGTTTTATTTATCTAGAAGCCCTAAATGGAAGACATACATGAAGTATTCTGTCCTCAGATAACCTTGTTCTATAGAATTAGTTCTTCTGAAGGGCTTCTGGATATGGAGATGCTATCTGCAGAAGACCCAGGAAGTCCTGCAAAATGTATTCTGTCAATATTTTGATAATATTGTATAGGATGATCAAAGGACTTTACGGACTTACTTGTTATCAGACCCGAAAGAAACCTTCTCGATTAGAAGTAATGTATTTTACCTGTCTATGGACAGTACGTCTTCTGTCTATTGAAGACCTCAGGTGTCCATATATGATCAACAGGATGTCTCTACATAGAAGATTCACCAGAAGTCCATAAAAAACATACAGAAATTTTTCTGTCCATAGAAGCCCTACATAGGACCATATTTCCATAGAAAACATACATGAAGTATTCTCTCCTTAGTAGACCTTCAAGAGGTTTTTCTATAGAAGGGGTTATTCTGGAGGGTTTCTCCATATAGAGTTACTACAGGAATGTTTTGCTTGCAAAAGACCCAGGAAGTTATATGGAGATTTACAGAACCTACGTGAGGTTCACTGGCTGAAGAAGTCATAAATAAAGTATTCAAAGTAAGGAAGACCTCATCTGTCCACTTGAGGTCCATAGGAAATATAAACGTAAGATTCTGTCCATAACAGACCCACAATAGGTATTGGAAATCCCATAAGGGCCATTATGTCCTCAAAATACATACAGGGGATCTTCTGCCCCTACAAGACCAACATGGAGGTTTCTGTCTAAAGAATACCTAAAAGAAGTGTTCAGTACGTAAGAGTCATACAGGAGAGCTTCCGACATATTTACAGAAGGTCTTCAGCCTTTAGACAACCTACATGAGGTTCACTGGCCATAGAAGTCATAAATAACATTTTTATTCTGCCTATGGACAATGAAGACATCATATGTCCATACAATCTATGGGAGGGCTCTTGTCCATAGAAAATCCATAGGAGGTCCATAGAAAACGCACAATAAATTATCTGTCCCTGGAATCATAAATGGGATGCTCTTTCCATCGAAGACCTACATGAAGTATTTTGTCCTTAGAGTAACTTCATGGGGTATCCTGTCCATAGAAGACCTACAATGAGTTTATCTTCTATAGAAGGAGTTCTTCTCGGAGTAATGTTTCGTCTGTAAAAGGTAGTTCTGCAAAAAGTATTCTGTCAATACAGAGCTCAACGTAGGTCTTTTGTATATGTATATTTTGTATAGAAGACCTACTGGACGAGCAGAGGACATTAAGGTCTTCTTTTGTATTCAGACATGAAAGAAGTTTTCTCTATATAAGGACCAGACTGCCGGTAGAAGAGTTCTACTCCCTGTGACAGTCCTGCAAGAGGGCTTGTCATTTTAATAGATCGGTATATATTGTAACAAAACCCTATGGGAGATTTTTTATACTTATTGGGCATCTAAGAAGCGCTTATCTGTAGAAGATGTCTTCTCTCTGTGCAGACCCGAAAGAGGCCTTCTCTTTTTTGATGAAAGTCCAGTCAATGGAAGCCCTGTAAGAGGCCATCTACAGAAGTACGTATAGATGACCTGAATAACAGGTTCTAAAGAGTGGGTATTTTCGGGGACAGAAGATCTATAAGACTATTTTCTCATAGAAGGCCTGGGATGATCTTCCCTCAATAGAAGACACACAAAAACATGTTTCGAAGATCTGTAGAAAGCCTCATGAAGATCTATCTTCTATAAAAGATCCATCATTTTTTTTAGAAAAGTCCTGTAAAAAGCTATCAATAATATCTTAGTAGGGTTCTAAAAAAGAGGTATATTTGGAATTTTTTGGAATCTACAATGTCGTGAAATTCCTATGAAAGTAAGTTTCCACTGCTACGTTCATTTAAATCATTCAGTGTACCAGTCACTTTGCGTTCAGTCATTGAATTTGGCAAGCGTGACTATGTCAATGTGACTTTCAGATGGCTTATAAAACATCACATGCACACCAACAAAACTACACACACACTCACTCACCCATAACACGATAGAATCCTTTTGTGTCCGCATAGTAAGTTTGTTTTCCGTTTCATTTCATACTCACTTACCAATTCCCCCGCCCGTGAACTGCTGCAGGCAAATAACTTCTCTTCGTGTCATTAAAATAGCATTGCACAAAATGTGAAAATGAAAAGCGAACACAAATAAATCGACACTGCATCAACTCTTTTAATGGTGGAAAACTGATCGCCAACCAAACAACCAACCAATGAGCCAGCCATGCATTCAGTTAGTCAGTCAGTCAACGCTGGGTCCTGAGCTGCCACAAAATGTTTTGTTATTATAAATTTTGCTAGTCGGTTGGAGTTGTGTTTTCATTTTTGTTTGGCATTTTATTTTCGCGAAAAATCCTGCTAATGGCATTGCAAATTTAAATAGGTAGCAAATTACTTACAAATTGATGGCAATAATTGACAGTTTGTACAGGTGGCATGCCAAGCGTACCAATGCACCCAAACTAAATGCCAAATAGCAACAACAACCAAAAATAATAGTAATAATGATGTGGAGTTAATGCTTTTTCCAAATAAGTTGATTTCCTCTGAGCACTTTTAATGGACCATAATAACTTTGATGTGTTTTGATAAACAATTTTAATTACATTAGTTTACAATGTTGAGAGAGTATGTAGGGATGTGGTTATTTAAATGGAAATTTTTAGCTTTAATTTTTGCGAATTATTTTTAAAAGACCAACAATGCAATTGTTTATCTATGGGGAACCTGGAGGTTTGAAATACCTAGGGAAATAATGAGAACACTTTTAATAGAGGTTTTCAACGGATAAACGCTCACTAGAGGCCCAATATTTAAAATAATCAGATATAGGCGATAAATAGAGCTACAATTATGGTCTTTCGCAGACATATTATTAACCAGTAAGGAAAGTAGTAAAGTCGGACGGGGCCGACTATATGATACCCTTCAACAGATGAATCCTAACAGACGTCGCATTTTTGAAGGACCGTTAACATGAAAATGGAAATAAATTTTTCATTTGGTCGGTTACAAAGTTGGGTATAATCTTGGTGCATTATTTACCTAAAATCGGGTAATATATATATATATATATATATATAGATGCTCTATAAAAATCTGAACCGATTTCAAAACTTTCCACAGCTAGGTTATACTAAGTTTAGTACGTTGTGCAAAATTTTGTGTCAATAGGCCTAACTTTGGGAATTTGGTGAACCATTAACTTAAATTCTATTTATGAGAGCTATATCTAAATCTGAACCGATTCCTACAAAACATAGCGCACGGTAGGCTATACATTGTGCAAAATTTTGTAGCAAACGTCTTAACTTCGGGTCTAAAACTAAACCGATTTCAACAAAACTTGCCACACGTAGTGTTATGGTAACATCAGTACATTGTGTAAATGTATAGGGACCAAGTGCCAGGCCACTTGTAAGAGAAGGTATACTTCGAATAAGCTGTAGAATTTATATTTAAGGTTTTTATACCCTTCACCACACTGTGGTACAGGGTATTATGTCTTTGTGCATATGTTTGTAACAGGCAAAAATAATCAAGATAGACCCATGGTTCCTTTTGAGAATATGCATAGAATCACTTTCTGAGTCGATTTATGCATCTCGGTCTGTCCGTCCGTCCGTCCGTCTGTCCGTCCGTCCGTCTGTCCGTCCATGTAAATTGTAAACAAAGTACAGGTCGCATTTATGATCCGAATTGGATGAAATTTGGCACATGTCACTTATTTGGCCCAAGGACGAACCCTATTGAAATTGGAGAAAATCGGTTCAGATTTAGATATAGCTCCCATATATATTTTCGTCCGATTTAATGTAAATGGGGTACCAAAGTCCTTATATATCTTTCGATTTGCACGAAATTTGGTATAGCCTACTGAATTAGGTCTAGAATAATGTGTGTGCTAACTTTCGTGAAAATCGGTTCAGATTTAGATATAGCTCCCATATATAATTTTGTCCGATTTTAGGTAAATGGTGCACCAAAGTCCCTGAAAACCATTATATTTGCATGAATTTTGGCATAGCGTATTGAATTAAGTCTAGAATGACGTGACCTAAGTTTCGAGAAAATCGGTTCAGATTTATATATAGCTCCCATATATAGTTTCGCCCGATTTAAGGTAAATGGTGCAACAAAGTCCTTGAAAACCATTGGATTTGCATGAACTTTGGCATAGCGTATTGAATTAAGTCTAGAATGACGTGACCTAAGTTTCGAGAAAATCGGTTCAGATTTATATATAGCTCCCATATATAGTTTCGCCCGATTTTAGGTAAATTTGCACAAAATTTGGTATAGCGTATTGAATTAAGTCTAGAATGACGTGTGCTAAGTTTCGTGAAAATCGGTTCAGATTTAGATATAGCTTCCATATATAGTTTCGTCCGATTTTAGGTAAATGGTGCACCAAAGTCCTTGCTAATCCTTTGATTGCCATGAATTTTGGTATAGCGTACTAAATTAAGTCTAGAATGATTTTTGCTAAGTTTTGTGAAAATCGGTTCAGATTTATATATAGCTCCCATATATAGTTTCGCCCGATTTTAGGTAAATGGTGCACCAAAGTCCCTGAAAACCATTTCATTTGCATGAATTTTGGCATATTGAATTAAGTCTAGAATGACGTGAGCTAGGTTTTGTGAAAATAGGTTTACATTTAGATATAGCTCCTATATATAGTTTCGCCCGATTTTAGGTAAATGGTCTACCAAAGTCCCTATATATCTTTCGATTTGCACGAAAGTTGGTATAGCCTATGGAATTAGGTCTAGAATGATGTGTGCTAAGTTTCGTGAAAATCGATTTAGATTTACAAATAGCTTCAATTTATAGTTTCGCCGGATTTAAGGTAAATGGTGCACCAGAGTCCCTGAAAATCATTTAATACATAGTTTCGTCAGATTTTAGGTAAATGGTGCACCAAAGTATCTGAAAACCAGTGAGCGGAGCAGTATAGTCGGACGGGGCCGACCATACGATACCCTACACAACTACCTCGGAACCTCTTGCCCGATTAGAGGTAAACAGCACCTCTTCCTCACACTGACATATTTTCCGAATATTACGAGTATTCAGTACATTAATTCTCCAGATTCCCATCACCGTGGGTTGTGTTGTGATGTTCGGCTTTCATTTGTGGTCTATAGGTCGACATGAAAATAACACAAAAAATTAAGTCTTCGGTCCACTTCGTCCCAGAATTATTATCTGATCATCACCGAAAATTATAGGCGTTGTCCTTGACCATAACTGGAACCTCATGGAACATTTCAAAGCGATCGGCGCTATAGTTCCGCTCTCCAGAGTGATAATGGGTTAATAAATAATATACGAATACGGAGATACCTGTAAATATTTAGGTGTAGCTCCCACATCCGAGCACATACAACAATATAATTGGTCTTAATTTAAAGGTCAACCACTCCTCTTGGATATAATATCAACTTCTCGGGTATATGTCCTTCAGGGGCAAATATATACGCCATAGAATACAAATTTTGTCATTTTTCACACAAAAGTCAGGGTCCATTTGGCCCGCTAAATATTGACCGATCTTTATGAAAACAGTCATGCTTATTCTTTGGCCCAATCCCCTTCTCCATGGAAAATTTCACAATGTTCGGGCCATTATTGCGGCCTCTGGAGCGACCAGAAAACCCGACAAAAATTTAGTATTTGGTCCATTTCATCCCCTAAATATTAACCGATCTTTCCCAAAAACAATAGGGGTCTTAATTGGCCCGAACCCACCCTACATGCAAAATTTCATTTCATCCCTGTATCGTGTTTACAAATTATTGGACAGACGGACGGATCTTTCCCAAAAACAATAGGGGTCGTTACAAAA
>NW_026876295.1:0-19413 GCF_032173495.1 Musca vetustissima
TTAGTTTGTCTACAAAAAATATTTTTTTAAACATTCATGCTTCATTGGTCTTCTAAATTCTATACAAAATTGTTAAAATCTTTCTTCATTTGAAATAAAATTATTAGAAGAAGAAACACATTGAAACAATCGTTAAGTCCCGAGTATACGTGCTGTCATAACCTATACGCCACCTGGTACATGAATTAATATAAATCATACGCACCTCTGAATCGTGTGATATTTAAGGAAGTTTAAATGATGATCGATAGACTTTTTGAGTGAAAATAAAATAGAACAACATACTAATTTGAACAAAATACGCGATTGGGAGGCGAAAGAACGAAAAATACCGTATCCTGTTGATATTTGAAAAAAAATCCACGTCTTGCGTTAACCCTCGAACAATTCTTTTTAAAAAAATTCACGATTGAGTTGGTCTTTGAAGAAAAAAAATTTTTTAAACCAGTAAAGAAAGAAGTAAAGTCGGACTGGGCCGACTATATGATACCCTTCACCACTTTGGTATATTCTACATATGCATCCTAACAGACGATGCGTTTTTGTTATATATCTATATCTGAACCGATTTCGGGGAAATTTGTCAGAGACTAATTTATATTACATCAGTACGTTGTGTCAATCGGCCCAGCTGTGGATTTTTTCACAAAGCTTAGCAACATCATTCTAGATTTAATACAGTACCCTATACCAAAATTCGTGCAAATCGAAAGATATCAAGGGACTTTGGTGCATCAATTACATAAAATCGGACGAAAATATATATGGGAGGTTTATCTAGATCTGAACCGATTTTCGCGAAACTTAGCACACGCCATTCTAGCCTTAATTCAGTACGATATGACAAATTTCGTGCAAATCGAATAATTTTCAGAGACATTGGTGCACCAATTACCAAAAGTAGGATGAAAATATATATATGAGCTACATCTAAATCTGAACCGATTTTCACGAAACTTTGCACACATCATTCTAGGCATAATTCAGTACGCGCTATGCCAAAATTCGTGCAAATGAAAAGATTTCCGGAAACATTGGTGCACTAATAACCTAAAATCGGACGAAACTATATGTGGGTATATGGGAGCTATATCTAAATCTGAACCGATGTTCATGAAACTTAGCAAACATTATTATAGATACAATCCAGTACGATATGCAAAAATTCCCGCAAATCGAAAGGTATATAGGGACTTTTGTGCACCATTTACCTTAAATCGGACAAAACTATATATGGGAGCTATATCTTAATTTGAACCGATTTACACGAAACTTGGCACACGTCATACTAGACTCAATTCAGTACACTACACAAAATTTCGTGCAAATCGAAGTATATATAAAGAATTTCGTGGACCATTTACCTTAAATCGGACGAACATATATATGGGAGCTATATCTAAATCTGAACCGATTTGTACGAAACATGGCAGACATCATTCTCGATCTTATTCATTACACTGTGACAAATTTCGTGCAAATCAAAAGATTTCCAGGGACTTTAGGGGACTGTTTACCTAAAATCGGGCGATGCTATATATGGGAGCTATATCTAAATCTGAACAGATTTTCATCAATTTCAATAGGGTTCGTCATTGGGCCAAACAAATGAACTGTGCCAAATTTCATCCAATTCGGATTATAAATGCAACCTGTACTTTGTTTACAATTTAACATGGACAGACGGACGGACGGTCGGATGGACATGCATAAATCGACTCAGAAAGTGATTCTATGCATATTCTCAAAAGGAACCATGGGTCTATCTCGATTATTTTTGTCAAACATATGCACAAAGACATAATACCCTGTACCACAGTGTGGTGAAGGGTAAAAAAAATCTACATTCTTGGCAGAACGTGAAAAAATTTTATTCGCTTCGATTATATTAGGACTTGAAAATTGCGCTCTTAGTAGAACTTGAAAAATATTTCTCCTCCATCCTTGGATTTTATATCGATTTTTTCCTGTTTGCCAAAAAAAAATATACCTCCAAAATAAAACCAAATCTGGTAACCCTGGAAATTTAATAATACGAACACTTTTCTTCTAATCTAACTAATTTAGCGCTCATTAGTTTATGTAAACATAAAACCGAACAAAAAAAAAACTCCACATCAACGTAATCAAGAAAATCTGCAAGTGTGAAGAGAAGGAAGAAGAAGACCATCTTCTGGTGTTGTCGGCTGGCTATGATGGTAATGAGAACAATTACATAATTTCCACAAACAAAAAGACTTGGACATCGTCATTGAGGGTGGCAGGGTGGACAGAAGAATATCAGGCTGACAAACAAGCAGACACTTGAAATTAGGACGCCGGAATATAATTCAATTAAAACTAACAGGCATTGTTTTTATGAGGACCTCCACCCCCTCTCCCCGAGCAAAGTCATCATTATATCCTGACGCACAAACATCATCATCATCAGCCGCCGCCATTATCATTATTACATCAGTGGCAACCACAAAAACAACAGCAACAAAAACAAGAAAGGAAATTATGCCAATTGTTATCATCTCTGGAGGATAATAGCGAAAAAAAAACACATTTAACACTGGACACAGGAGGATGATAATGACGACCGACTGACTGACTTTTCTCCTCCGCTCCTTGACCACTTGGTGATAACAAGCAAAACGTGTCCTTCATTACATTGAACAAATCTCATCATCAGCATTTTGATGGCTAATATTTGGCAGGACTGTTTTTTATGAATCTTTGATTTCCCCCCGAAAATCTCCCCACCATTTCGTAACGTTATCACTTCCTTTATCTATGCTTGTTTTTTCACGTTGTTGTTGGTATTTTAATTGAATGAAATTTGCGCAGATTTTTTTCTCTCTTTCTGCATTTATTTCTTTCAATTTTTGTTATAATTAGTTCTCTTGGAATACCCCGAGTAGGAGCGGGGGATATAAAAATAACTTTAAGTACGACAAACCATTGTATTGTTATCCTGTCAATATGACGATTTTATGACACCCTAAAATGTTATGGTAACATTTGGTAAATGTCTACTGCTGTGTCTGAGGGTTGGGCCGCAGTAGGGGAGGGAGGGGAGGTGAACACTGGGTGTTGAGTGAAATCATATAAGTCGTAATGGTCATTTGTTGGCGACTTTGACCTAAATTTTGTGATAAGAAATCAAATTAAAAGCTAAGTGTAGCCATAATTATGAGATGGAACAGTTGGTGGCTGTCCGACACCAGATATACAAAAAATCAAGGTGTCATAAACACGCACACTATGACAGAAATAGGAAAATAGGGAGGAGCTATTCAAACTTAAAAGAAGCTATCTCCACAATTTAAAAAATAAAAAAAAAACTTTTTCATATTAGAAACAAGTGAAAAAGCGTTAAGCTCGGCCGGGCCGAACTTTGGATATCTTCCACCATAGCATGGTAGAGTATAAAATCCTCAAACTACTGTAATTTAGATTACAAAGTTATATGAGGCTATGCCTAAAGGGGGGCCAATATTGATTACATAGTGTAGGAAATAGTGAATATTTGGGGATATCATTATATGAGGGCTATGTCTAATTAATGACCGGTATATGCCAATATTGAACCCAATATTTTAATTGTTCATCTCAATTTTTTCCCTCAGGAGGTATCACTATATTGAGGAGATGCCTAAATGTCTGCCGATATATTTCATTATTGTCATGTTTGAGTTTTCTTTTATCACAATATCTTTAGAAGGCGGAATACTTACAACAGATGGCTAAATAGTCTTTTAGGGGTAAAAATTGACTATTCCCAGTAACGACTACCCAACCCCAACACACGGAACAAATCAGATAAATATTTTAATATAAAAAGGGGGTTATATGGGGACTACCCCTAAAAAGGGGTGAATATTAATAAAACACGCTCAAGAACCTCAAAATATCGAAAATTGGGGGTACCCTTATATGGGGGCTCTACCCGAAAAAATGGACCTATATTTATAATGGAGAGATTTGCAACCTAATAATAACTGAAATTACTAAATTACAGCCAATTCGATGAAAAAATCCGGTTAAAACCCCCCCAAAATTGGGAGGTACCCTTATATAGGGGCTACCAGAAAAAATTGACTTATATTTATAATTTTTAGTAGGGAAATTCGGTACCCAATTAGAACCCAATATACTAAATTTCAGCGAATTCGGTTGAAAACCGCGCTCAAGAACCCTAAAATAACGAAAATTGGGGGGTACCCTTATATGAGGGCTACCCGAAAAAATTGACGTATATTTATAGTTTTTAGTATAGAGATTTGCTACCCAATAAGAACTTAAAGTACCGAATTCGGTGGAAAATGCGATCGAATCCCCCAAAATACCGCAAAATTGGGGGTACCCTTATATGGGGGCTATCCGAAAATATGGACCCATATTTATAATTTTTAGTGGAGAGATTTGCTACCCAATAAGAACTCAATGTACCAAATTTCAGCGAATTCAGTTGAAAAACGCACTCAAGAACATCAAAATACCGAAAATTGGGGGGTATCCAATGAACCGATAAAACCCATCCTTGACCTGCCTGCACACAAAAGACACTATGCAAAATTTTGGCGATCTATTTCAATTCGTTTAGACCCTCAAGTGATTACAACAGACAGACGGACGTGGCTATATCGTCATAGAATTTTACGCTGATCAAGAATATATATACTTTATAGGGTCGGTTTTGATTATTTCGATGAGTTACAAACGGAAAAACAAAATTAATTTACCCTCCATACTATGGTGGAGGTTATAAAAACACGACTTGTGTGAGACCTTGAAAAAATAACCTTTAAAATACACGCCTTTTAATAGACCTTGAAAAAATAACCTTAAAAAATACACGCCCTTCAATAGACCTTCAAAAAATAACCTTAAAAAATCCACGCCTTCTAATAGGCCTTGACAAAATAACCTTAAAAAATCCACGCCTTCTAATAGGCCTTGACAAAATAACCTTAAAAAATCCACGCCTTTTAATAGACCTTGAAAAAAATTTTTGAAAAATCATTTTTAAAAATCCACGCCTTGTGATAGACCTTGAACAAATATTTTAAAAAATCCACGCCTGTGATAGATCTTGAACAAATATTCTTAAAAAATATTTTTTTTTAAATCGATACACTTTTTGATATTTACAAAAAAAATTACATTTTTGTCGAATAAATAAAAAAATCCACGTAAATCACAATATAGCTTCTGCTTCCTGAAAATAAATATTACCATGTCTTCCCCCCTTCTACCCTTTGTAATTTCCTTAAATCCCATTGCTACCCTAAAAAGCCCGGCAAACAGTTTCTAAATCATTTTCTGTTTCGGTGACACACTTGTGGTTGGCTTTGCTTTTTCTTCGAAATAAAAACATTTCCTTATAAACAGCAACCACAGAAAAGAAGACATTAACTAAGAAGGTCTGGAGGATGAGAGGAGAAGGAAAAATGTACAATCGTGCCGTAAATTATAATTTCACACTTTAATAAAGTGAAACACAACCCTGGCAAAGAACTTTGAATACCTTTATCGTCCATTTGCCATGGTCCAGAATGGCCTTTTTGTTGTTATCGTTGTTGTTGTTGTATGGTGAACTAGAAATGATTACAAATGAGCAATGACGACAAAAAAAGAGATGAATCAAGATGATGACAAAGCGTACACCTTTCCGCAAACACAGGCACGCACATACTGAGACATACACACACACTCAAGGGACCAGCAGAGATAAGCCAACAGGAATAGAGAAACAAAAGCAACAACAACAAAAGTTAATATAAAATAAATTTATGATCTTTTAAAGTTTTTTTTTGTAATTTTCGCTTTGGTTCAAATCATTGTCAAGGAAACGGCGGGGAAAAGGGATGAGTCGGAGAAGGGAAGAAAATAAATTTCCAGTTATATACAATCGCTGCTTTGACTGGATGGATGTACGGATGAATGGACGGACGGTTGACTGAAGATGATTCCTTTTTGGTCTATGGTGTTAAAGGTTCAACATGATGAAAATTTATTAAATGACCCGAAGTGAATAAATTTCAATTTCTGGTTTAAGGATTGCTTGCACGTCAGCCAGCAGTCGGAAGACCGAACGAACGAAGCTGTGGAGGCCAAGTGTTAAGCAATAAGAGTACAAAAACGATTTTTCTTTATGTTACTTCTGCTGCTTTCATCGCTGGCTATCTCTATTAATTTTCTCTAGTTAATTAGTTTTTGTAAAAAATAGAAACAAATATCCTCATTTTCTGTTGGTGTGCGCAACGTGATCGAAAAGATGCCATTTGTTTACTGTCTCTCGCGCTGGCCATTGAAATATTTTTACTGTTTTAAATTAATTTATTTTTTGTTTTTTATTACATATATGGTGGGGAGGGTAGGGTTCGTAAAAATTCCTTTGAATATCTAATTTATAAAAGTCGAAAGTCAAAACTTAATGAATATGTTAAAAAGTTGTTAATTATTTGGGGGGTAATTAATGAGCTTGGTTTCAGTGGATACATACATGGTTATGAGCCGCAACGATAAATTACACTTTCCACTAATTTAACATTGAAAATTAATCATTTTTTCAGATTTTCGAGGAGTTTTGCTATAGAAAATCTTAACTGCAATGAGTTTTAAAAATTTCCAGCAGTTTTTCTATAGAAAAACACGCTTTAGACGACGAGTTTTCTATAGAAAAACACACATTCGACGAGTTTTTCTATATAAAATCTTAATTTTGACAAGATTTTCCACAGAAAATCTTAATTTCGACGAGTTTTTCTGTAGAAGAACACACTTTCAACGAGTTTTTCTATAGAAAAACACACTTTCGACGAGTTTTTCTACAGAAAAACACACTTTCGACGAGTTTTTCTACAGAAAAACACACTTTCGACGAGTTTTTCTATAGAAAAACACACTTTCGACGAGTTTTTCTATAGAAAAACACACTTTCGACGAGTTTTTCTATAGAAAAACACACTTTCGACGAGTTTTTCTATAGAAAAACACACTTTCGACGAGTTTTTCTATAGAAAAACACACTTTCGACGAGTTTTTCTATAGAAAAACACACTTTCGACGAGTTTTTCAATAGAAAAACACACTTTCGACGAGTTTTTCTATAGAAAAACACACTTTCGACGAGTTTTTCTATAGAAAAACAAATCTTCGACGAGTTTTTCTATAGAAAAACAAATCTTCGACGAGTTTTTCTATAGAAAAACACATCTTCGACGAGCTTTTCTATAGAAAAACGCATCTTCCACGAGCTTTTCTATAGAAAAACACATCTTCGACGAGTTTTTCTATAGAAAAACAAACTTTCGACGAGTTTTTCTTATAGAAAAACCAACTTTCGACTAGTTTTTCTATAGAAAAACACACTTTCGACGAGATTTTCTATAGAAAAACAAACTTTCGACGAGTTTTTCTATAGAAAAACACACTTTCGACGAGTTTTTCTATAGAAAAACACACTTTCGACGAGTTTTTCTATAGAAAAACACACTTTCGACGACTTTTTCTATAGAAAAACATACTTTCGACGAGTTTTTCTATAGAAAAACACACTTTCGACGAGTTTTTCTATAGAAAAACACACTTTCGACGAGTTTTTCTATAGAAAAACACTCGTGCGAAAATTTTATTAAAAAAAAAAACACTTTTGACGTTTGGCACAAAAAAATTAATTAATTTTTTTTTTCATGGTTCAGCACAAGGCTTAGATTTTTTTAAACATATTTTTTCATGATCCAACTCAAAGTGGGGATTTTTTAAAAATATTTTTTCCAAACATTTTCATTACGACGTTCCCCTTAAAGAAAACTCCTATGTTATCCCCTTCCTCTCTGTCTTTTTTAAACCTCTCACCGAATGAGATTCCACCATCATCATCATCTTGAATGTCATGCCACCACGAAATTCTTTGACATAAAGCACCATCTTAACCAGATAACGTTGGGCGGAGAGAAAAGCATAACGAGAAGAAAAAGGGTTGAAAATTGCTTAACTCTTAACCACTTGTGAAGGTGGTTTAACATCTCGATCATGATTTTGCGGTGGCTATGGCATGTTCAGGCTTTCAACTATGGCTAAGTGAAGAATAGCAGCAACCACGATGACAACAGAAAGCAAACGACCAAGAAGATGATGTTGGAATGTCTCTTGTCTTTTGCGCTATTCATCTTCTTCTTCATTCGCCTCTATTATGCACTTTCAAATGCAGGAATCAAGTATTTCTAGGCAAAACAATTCCTCTACATCACAATGATGGTTGGCTGTGGGATAATGTATGTGTGTTGGTGTGCATGTGTGTGAGAATTTCTGTGTTTTGTTTTTTTCTTGTTACCAATTCCATTGCATATGTCTGCAAATGTCATTGTGATATTCCCTTCTAGCCACAAACGATGGTGGTGTATGCGTGTGTGGTATACAGGTGGAATGCGCACACACACACATAGTCATAGACAACGACACATGACGATGAACGTGTCCTTAAGCCAACCGACAACAGTCATCGTCACCGACATCTAACGAACGGCATGGCAATGCAATCCAACAAACCCATATTACCGCCTTTGGGCCACAAACACTTTAAAGTCACATTGAAACGAAGAAAAGGGTAGAAGGGAGGCAGAGAGGGGACGAACAGCAAACGACATGGAAATGCAAAAGGAATGACAATCATTTCTCTTTTACACCATTCAAAGTGCATTTGCAAAAAAACACAAACCCACACACACATATGTATATGTGAACATTACACAATCAACCATAAGGACCCATGCTCCAGAGTATCCTTGGAGAGATGCAAAAAACCGAAACGAAGTAAAAGAGAAAAAATGAAACAAATACAAACATTATGTGTCGTTTCACATGAAACATGGCATTCACATGAAAATAACGTAACGAAATGCAGATAAAACTGTTGGAAAAATTAAACAAATTGTTCGCATCTTCATCAAAGGAGGAGGGGTTGGTTAGAGAGGAGATTGGAAGGAGAAGAGCTATGGCAGAGTTATTTTGAAGTGGCAAATGATTGTTGTAACAAATACTGCTATACTTTGACATGACCTCAGAGATATAGAAATAAAAAAAAAAAACATAAAAACGTGTCACTCAATGCTGTGGATGGGAGTCAAGAATGGATAGATTTTGCATGAGGTTCAGAGGATGGGCGAAGGTGGCAAGGTGAATGTTATGTTAGATATGTATCCCGGTGTACATGTTCTAGTATGTTTATGTTGGTAACTACAAGGTAAACAAGTTTATTTAAATCTAATCCCAGAAAGATTTCACTAAAGAAAATAAAAATTTATTTTTTTTTTTAATTGGAGGAACAAAACATTTTTATGAGGGTACAACATATGTGGGATTTAAAAAAAAAATATTTTTACGGGGTCTAACACAAACAAGGATTTTTCAAAAATATCTTTTTCAAGGACCAGCACAAAGCGTAATTTTTTAAAGCTATAAAACAGGTGAGGATTATACCCAACACAACTAGGTTGTCAGGGTATTATAGTTTTGTGCAGCCCCGAAAGTTTGTAACGCCGAAAAATATTGGTCATAGACCGGTCATATCTCGACTAGCTGAGTCGATCCAAACATGTGTGTCCGTCCGTCCGTCTGTCCATCATAATTTGTAAACACAATACAGGCCAATGGTCCAATCTTCACGAAATTTTGCATGTAGGATGGGTTCTGGCCAATGAAATTTTGGACGTAAATATTTACAGGTGCTTACTTTACAAAGTGTGTGTTTTCTATAGAAAAACTCTTCGAAAGTGTGTTTTTCTATAGAAAAACTCGTCGAAAGTTTGTTTTTCTATAGAAAATCTCGTCGAAAGTGTGTTTTTCTATAGAAAAACTAGTCGAAAGTTGGTTTTTCTATAAGAAAAACTCGTCGAAAGTTTGTTTTTCTATAGAAAAACTCGTCGAAGATGTGTTTTTCTATAGAAAAGCTCGTGGAAGATGCGTTTTTCTATAGAAAAGCTCGTCGAAGATGTGTTTTTCTATAGAAAAACTCGTCGAAGATTTGTTTTTCTATAGAAAAACTCGTCGAAGATTTGTTTTTCTATAGAAAAACTCGTCGAAGATTTGTTTTTCTATAGAAAAACTCGTCGAAATTGTGTTTTTCTATAGAAAATCTCGCCGAAAGTGTGTTTTTCTATAGAAAAACTCGTCGAAAGTGTGTTCTTCTATAGAAAAACTCGTCGAAAGTGTGTTTTTCTTTAGAAAAACTCGTCGAAAGTGAGTTTTTCTATGAGTGAGTTTTTCGTCGAAAGTTTGTTTTTCTATAGAAAACCTCGTCGAAAGTTTGTTTTTCTATAGAAAAACTCGTCGAAAGTTTGTTTTTCTATAAAAAATTCGTCGGAAGTGTGTGTTTTCTATAGAAAAACTCGTCGAAAATGTGTCTTTCGATAGAAAAACTCGTCGAAAATGTGTTTTTCCATAGAAAAATTCGTCGAAAGTGTTTTTTTCCATAGAAAAACTCGTCGAAGGTGTGTTTTTCCATAGAAAAACTCGTCGAAAATGTGTTATTTCATGGAAAAACTCGTCGAAGGTGTGTTTTTCCATAGAAAAACTCGTCGAAAATGCGTTTTTTCATAGAAAAATTCGTCGAAAGTGTGTTTTTCCATAGAAAAACTCGTCCAAGGTGTGTTTTTCCATAGAAAAACTCGTCGAAAATGCGTTTTTTCATAGAAAAACTCGTCGAAAATGTGTTATTTCATGGAAAAACTCGTCGGAAGAGTGTTTTTCTAAAGAAAAATTCGTCGAAAGTGTGTTTTATATAAAACAATATTTTTTTATGACTATAAAAATCGTGGGTTTTTTAAAAATATTTGTTCAGTGAGTGGATCTTTTAAAATATTTTTGCCCGCCTCTCCAAATTTTTTTTAAATTGTCCCACATACGTGTTGTTTTTATTTTCTATTGTTATAGATCAATTACTCACTGTGAGAAAAAAAAAATATTGCTGTATATTTTATTTCTTAATTTTTATGGAACATACCTGCAAATAGAAGAAACAAAAATTGTGGATTAGAAATTATACAAAAAATATGTAAATTACTGGTAGTTACAACAAAAACATACATAACAATTATCTATAGAAAATTCCTTGTAAATTAATTACCATTTCGTTTCGTATGAAAACATTATCGGTAATTTATTGACTAATTAAAAATCAATAAAAACAAATCTAACACTTGTCAATTGTCAATCCGAATCGGTTAATGGTCATGAATAGTTGATTAACACATCAAATATCAAGCTCATCAACACCTCGCTGCCGGCTCAACTTTCTAACCACAACGACACAACGAAAGGGTTCTATCTATTTTTCGAATTAACTGCAATCCAAGTAATTTGATTAGGGCTACCAGCACATTAAATATTCAAATCAATTTGTATAAAGTTTTATGATTCGAAACATGAACACGCGGAAAACACCCCCACGTTCCAGCTAGCAACAACAACAAATTGTCGTTCGACAAATTGCAGACAACATGTTGTAAACAAACTTTAAGTCAATCGATTGTTTGTCTATGTATGGATGTATGTCGTCTGACAACAATAACAATTACAAGAATGTCTTATTCACAACCCGAAGCAGCAACAACAACCACACGGACAACCCTATCCAAAAACCGCGACATTGTCAATACGACGTCGACGACGGAATCCACCACGCCAGTCAGCCCGCCAACCAGCCACAATAAAGAACAGGAACCAATTCCCAAGAATTGACACAATGATTGACTGTTTGACAGTTAAATGTCATGATATACACATTGACTGTGTGTGTAAGAGCGAATGGAATGCCTCAGTGTGTGTGCACATCTTAGTTAGCCAGGTTTACTAGGCAAAGGGCCCCCACACATCATGATCAAAGTTACTATATATGGCTTGATAATAAAACGAAACGAGTGAAATGTTCCACAATTTCGTGTTAATAACAGAACACCATCACCAAAAAACACCAAAGAAATAAAACAATTTTATTACCCATATTTCATTTCCTACTCGCATTTTCCCTCACCCTCTCTCCCTAACAACTTCGCTAAGGGAAAATTGTCTCTACAAATTGAGGTGTTCATCAAAATGAAATATTTTCTTGGAAATTGTTATTGTTTTTCACTTTTTTGGGGAGGAAAGAAAAATAAAGTATATAAACCGTAAAAATAGGTTATAGGCAAGACGACGACACTTTCCATCATTCGGGGAAAAAAACACACACACACATCGAAAAATTAGAAAATGAAACGGTTCACTTGGTTTGAAAAAATATTCATCTGTATGTGTGTGGTCAAAAAGTTAAATGGCTTTAACGGCTTGATTGGGCAGAAAAAGGTAAGTTCCAATCGATATGGGAAATGAAAATAAGGAAATTGAAAATATAGTATAACGATAATAGCTACCACCACCCAAGATGCATAATAAATTAAACCCTCCCTAATACATAAACGTATATTTTTTACAAATATTTTTTGAGGGACTCCCACAAGGCGTGGATTTTTTAAAAATACTTTTTCAGGGACTAACAACTTTCTTACTTACTTAGCTGGCTTCTGATAGAACTTTCGTTCCATAAGTCGGACTCCTTCTCAATTTGTTCAAAGGTGGCTGTTACCGCTCGCAATATCCGACCCATTATATTATATCACCTTGTCTGAATCATCGTTCGGTATTAAAGGGCTCCGAGAAGTCCTTTCCAACTTTAACTGCTGATATTGTGCATGTTAAAGTTATCCTGCATAGCCAGACATGGCTTTATACACCTCTTCGAATTAATTTTGCAGGAATGCCAAGCGCAGACATGGCTGTATACATCTCTGCTTGCACCAAAGCCTTCGGATTGGTTTTTACCCGTTGGTAGAATTTTCGGACTTCATTCTGACTGCTGTACGTCTCGATTTGCTCACGCTCACGTTTTTCTTACTCTTTCTTCTTTCTGAAAATACGTTTCTCCTCTCACCTTTTCTCCCGATAGTTCTCCATCTCATTACGTGTTGCTACTGTCCGCAGGGTTTCCTATACGCTGCGTTTTTCATATCAGTAGCATTGCAACACTCCTGATCGTAGCACGGATTTCTTGATGGTGGTCTTTGGTACCCAAGTATTACTTTTGCTGCAGTTTGTAGGGAGTGGACAATTCTCTGCTATTGTGCTTCTATATTATTATCGGGACAAGGGGTGTTTTCGTCAAGCAGTTGGGTAAGTTGAGCGGAGTAGGCTTCTGCTATCTGTTGTGTTTGCAGCTTTTCGACGTCAAATTTCCGTGTTACATTAGGTCGCATCTTTGGCTGTCACAAGGTAATGGTCCGAATCGATATTCGCTCCCCGGATCGGAAAACACTGAATGAATGCCTTCCGTCTATCACAACGTGATCGATATGATTTCTCGCGGTTCGATCAGGAGAAATTCAAGTGAATCTGGTGCTGCTAACTACCATGTTTTTTACTGCCGTGAAGCCAATCAGCCTCATGCTGTTGTCTGATGTTTCTTCATGGAGGCTGAATTTTCCGATGGTGTGGCCAAAGATATTTTCCCTTCCGATTTTTGCATTAAAATCTCTTAGTAGAATTTTAATGTCATGGCCAGGGTAACGATCATATGCTGTTTCTAGGCGCTCGTAAAATATGTCTTTGGTCTGTTCATCTTTATCTACGGTCGGAGCATGGGCGCAAATGAGACTGATGTAGAAGAACTTCGCTTTTATACGGATTATAGCAATTCGCTCATCTACTGGAGTGAATCTGGGGACGAGGTCTTATATTCTCCTGTTAACCATAAATCCGTAGCCAAATTCATGTCTCGTTTCATGGCAGCTATAATACAGAGCGTAATCATCTGATTTACTTACGCCAGTCCCTTTCCATCGCATTTTCTGTAAGGCAATAATATCGGCTTTGTACTTCTTGAGTACATCCGCTAAAGCAAACACTGTGCCTGTTCTGTACAACGTGCGCACATTCTAAGTGCAGTTTCGCAGATCGTGGTCCTTTATACGTTTGCGGGGTTCGTCAACATTAGGGGGGTTTGGTTTTCTTTTTCTTTGCTTTTTCATAGTAGGAGGGGTTTTCCGAGTGTGGGCAACTAACCCGACGCCTCAACCTATTTTTTATAGTTCTTATGGGTGAACTCGCGGCACATATTAGCTCACTATTTCATCGGGTGATGAAAATAGCTCCCCAGACGGCACCGCGAGGAGGTCAGTGTGCACAATTGAGATGAAAGAGGGACCAAGATAAGCCTGGACTTCGCCATGTTGAAATTAATCAAAAATATTTTCAAGGTTACCAATTTTTAATATACTCAACAGTGTTGAAACTAATCCTCAGTTATGTTTGATTTTTCACCCCGCACCACTACAGAAAATACACATCCACTACTTCATAGATTGCTTTTTTTTTTAGATTTATGAAAAATATTTATTTAATATATATAAATTATTTGTTTCGCTTAATTTGTGGTTTTTAATTCTATTTATATATTTGAAAACATTTTTTCAATTACGGATCATTATAGCCCGACGACCACCAACTGACAATCTCACTCACTGACCATTTGGCAAGCAAAAAACAAAACACTGCAAATCCATTTATGGCATTTATATTAGTTGTTGGTGAGTGGTAATATAATCCCGTGACAATTGCAATTGAATTTTATGCACACATTTTGCATTGCATTTTATGCACACACACACAACAGCAACAACAACAACAACATGAAAAAATACCACTACGAAATAGAAAAGCTAGTGTAGTCTTTTCAGAGGTGGAGTGTATCTATGTGTGTGTGTTTGAGGCTGTGTTTATGTTGTTTTCAATTTAGCAATGCCATAAAATTTAATTAAATCCTTTTTGCTACTGACTCGGTATCGGAGTATTTTTTGGAGCTAAATTCACTGGAGTCACATGTTGCCACAACAACAACAACTATAACAAACAACAAAATGCTGGCAATGAATATTGCCCTGGCACAAACACACAGCCAGATAGATATAGACTTGTCAGTGAGAAAATGCAGTTGTATTTTGCCATTCTCATTCTGCTTGCCACACTTTTGTGCTGCAAACAGGCATCTCTCCTCCCTCCCACTCTCCTCTCTATTACCACTTTCCAAATGTTTGTTTGCTTTGTTGTTGTTATGCTGTTGTCATCATCAGACGTCCGTGATTGGCTTTTAATTTTGTCTGTTGCAGTTAATTTTAATTATTTTTATTACTTTATTTTTGTTGTTGATGTTGTTGTTGGTCCATCGTCCTCTCTTTTGTTATTTATTTAGCAGCTCAACAACATAAACGTAATTTTTATTTATTATATATAGTTTGTTGTTTTTGTTTATTATTCCAATTCAAATGATTTATTTGTTGTATCGATGATGATGGTGGTGGTATTTTTGTTTATTTATTTGCTCTTTGAATTAAGTGTACCCGGCCGGTCGGTCGCTGCATTATAAATAAATAGTTGAAGTAATTTGCAATTTTTTTTTATTCGATATTATATGGAGTTTATTAAAATTCTGCAGCGGTGTGGAAATTTTTAATCACTCTAACTCATATGAAAAATACAGCGGAAAATTATATTTATTAATTAAAAGAATTGTGCGTATTATATTTTTTAATATTTTTAAAGAACGAAATAAAAATATAAAAAATATTTTTCCATGACCTGTGCAAGTCGTGGATTTTTTAAACATATTTTTTGAGACTCTACAAAGGCGTTTTTTACATTTTTTTCAAGGAACTTTAGAAGGCATGAATTTTTGAAGAAGGACTCATACAAGGCTAGGGGATGATAGATACCAAGCAACGGCTTTGATTGGCTTTAACATGGCGAAGTCCAGGCTTATCTTGGTCACTCTTTCTTGTCAATTGTGGACACTGACCTCCCCGTGGTGCCACCTGGGATAGCTATTTTCATCACTATTTCCTATGAAATAGTGAGCTAATATGTGCCGCGAGTTCACCCATAAGAACTATAAAAAATGCATTGAGGCGTCGGGTTAATTGCCCACTGTCGGAAAACCAAACCTACTATGAAAAAGCAAAGAAAAAGAAAACCAAATCCCCCTAATGTTGACGACCCCCGCAAACGTATAAACGTCCACGATCTGCGAAGTTGCACTTGGAATGTGCGCACGTTGCACAAAACAGGTGCAGTGTTCGCTCTGGCGGATGTACTCAAGTAGTACAAAGCCGATCGCTCAGGCGGATGTACTCAAGAAGTACAAAGCCTTACAGGAAATGCGATGTATGAAACGAGACATGAATTTGGCTACGGATTTATGGTTAACAGGAGAATAAAAGACCTCGTCTCCAGATGTACACCAGTAGATGAGCGAATTGCTATAATCCGTATAAAAGCGAAGTTCTTCTACATTAGTCTCATTTGCGCCCATGCTCCGACCGAAGACAAAGATGAACAGACACAAAGACAAATTTTACGAGCGCCTAGAAACAGCATATGATCGCTGCCCTGGCCATGACATTAAAATTCTGCTAGGAGATTTTAATGCAAAAATCGGAATCTTTGGCCCCATCGTCGAAACATCAGATAACGGCATGAGGTTGATTGAGTTCGCGGCAGCAAAAAACATGGTAGTTAGCAGCACCAGATTCAAGCATCTCGATATACACAAGGCCACTTGGATTTCTCCCGATCGAACAACGAGAAATCAAATCGATCATGTTGTGATAGACGGAAGGCATTCATCCAGCGTATTAGAAAGAGCAAGAAAAACGTGAGCAAATCGAGATGTACAGGAGTCAGAATGAAGTCCGAAAATTCTACCAACGGGTAAAACACCAAACCGAAGGCTTTGGTGCAGGCACATTCTCCTGTAGAGATGAAGAAGGTAACCTGGTGACAGATACAGACAGCGTGCTGAGGATCTGGAAGGAGCATTTTGAAAAACTTCTGGTATTAAATAGTAGCAGTGAAGTGAATACCCCAGAACCAATGATAGATGACGGTATAGAGTGTATACCACCTAGCCAATGTGGCTTCAGACCTGCCAAACCCACCATTGACCAGATTTTCACTCTGCGCCAAATCCTGGAAAACCCACACGAAAAACACATCGACACATTCCACCTGTTCGTCGACTATAAAGCCGCATTCGACAGCCCTATCCGTTCAGAGGTGTATAAAGTCATGTCTGCGTTTGGCATTCCTGCAAAATTAATTCGGCTATGCAGGATAACTTTAACTGGCTCAAGATCAGCAGTTTAAGTCGGAAAGGACCTCTCGGTGCCCTTTAATACCGAACGAGGATTCAGACAAGGTGACAGTTTGTCGTGTGACCTTTTTAACATCCTGCTGGAAAAGGTCATACGAGAAGCAAATGTGAACAGAAATGGCACTCTGTACACCTAACAACACATGTTACTCGCCTACACCAATGACATCGACATAATGAGTCGAACATTGAGAGCGGTAAGAGCCACTATTGAACAAATTGAGAAGGAGTCTGCCAAAGTGGGTCTGGCAGTAAACGACAAAGCTGATAGAATCTATGCGCAAGACGTTTAGTAGACTCGAATCAACTGTGGAACTTGAGAACTAAAGCTTCGAGGTAGTCAAAGGTTTTATATACCTTGGTCATAAATAAAACGAATGACATCAGTTTTGAAATTCGGAGAAGGATAGTGATGGCCAACCGATGGTACTAAGTGGTCTGAGCAAACAACTCAAAAGCAAGGTCACCTCCCGCCAGACCAAACTCACACTCTACAAGACGCTGATACTACCCATGCTGTTATATGGATCTGAAGCATGGGTACTTACGCAAGCAGATGTGGCAGCTCTTGGAGTGTTTGAGAGAAAATTTCTCCGAAAAGATCTATGGGCCTATCTGCGTTGACGTTGAATATTGCCGTCGAATGAACCATGAGTTGTACCAGCTATTCTAGGACATCGACACTGTTAGACGTATTGAGCTGCAGCGACTATTTTGGCTAGGTGATGTTGTGACAATGGATGAAGATGCCCCGGCCCAGAAGGCATATAAAAGCGAAACAGCTGATGGTTCACGCAGAAGGAGAAGGTTAAGAATACGTTTGAAAGATCAAGTCGATGACAACATCGCCGAAAATGGTCTTTCAAATTGGAAAAACTGCGCAAAAGACCGACGCGCCTGGAAATCTTTTCTAAGCTCGGCTTATTGAACGAAAGTTCTGTCACAAGCCAGCTAAGTAAGTATGTAATACAAAGAATATTTTTTCCAGGACTAATAAAAGTCGTGGGTTTTTTTAATATTTTTTCAAGGCCCAATGCAAGGCGTGGATTTTTAAAGAATATTTTTTCAAGGGCCAGTGCAAGGCGTGGATTTTTAAAGAATATTTTTTTATTGTTATATAAATCGAAATTAATTAATTTAATTTTAATTTATGACTAAATAAACCTATTGCCACTAAACTAATCAAAATATTATAACAATTAGAGGTATTTAACAATATCGAACTCATTTAATTAAATACTTAAAGTGTTTGTGTCCACAAAAAACCAACACCCTGATGACCGATTATCACAGTAGTTGCCAACCATTCGCTCCCCCATTTAATACACAACGTTTAAATGAGATTAAATGGGATTTATTTTAATTTTTTTTTTCAATTTCAATTATATAAATTGTCCCCTTTTGAAAGAAATAAAAAAAGAAAAACAACAACATGACAACAAATATTTTATTTAGACCCGCATGGAAAAAGGTCACTAAACTTCAGTCATCATTCATTATTGATATGTAATCAATCTTGGAAAGTCAATAAGGAAACACAAAATAGCCACAACAAGCATGTTCGATGTATTAGTGGACAACAGTGGACTAAACAGCAAATCAGTCATTCCTCCATCCGTCCGACCATTTCGATTTTACTTGTCTTAAAATGCATTTAGTCGTAGCACACCACAACACATTAAATAAAATATTGATTACCGATGTTATCTGTCCTCTCCTCCTCCTCTTCTCTACACAGGAATTTGATGAGGCGACAAACTAAAATTCCTCTTCCTCTGTAGCACTTTATTCGTTTTAGTGTCGATGGTCGATTTTTTTTTTTTTTTTTTTTTTTTTGTTCGGCAAAACTTTAAAACACCAAAAAAAATATTCCATTTACAATTTTTAACTGCCCCAGAATTGTTTGCTCTTCTGTCTGTGGGCCTATCTGACTGACTTATCTGGGTATCACAGTTTGGTTATTCATCCAACCGACGATTGACTCATTCAATACGTCGGGGCAAGTCCAACACCACTAAAGCAGAAAAAAGTAAATAGTACTCGTAAATTCAATCAATCTCCAATACTTTCGAAATCGTCAATGTTCAACGTTCTGTTATCTTTTCAATTCGTTTACATATCAGAGGGGAAAATGGGAGAGGGTTAGAGAAATTAATGTTTAAAATTTTACAAACCAAAAAAAAAAA
>NW_026876296.1:0-19623 GCF_032173495.1 Musca vetustissima
AATAATCATTACAGCCCCTCTAATTACTTGTCCAGAACCCTTCACCGTGGGTTGTGTTGTGATGTTCGGCTTTCGACTCGAAAAGTACAAATAATTAAATTTTCGGTCCACTTCATCTTGACCTTGTCCTTGACCATAAATGGAACCTCATGGAACATTTCAAAGCGATCGGCGCTATTTCCGCCCTCCAGTGTGGTAATAGGTTACTAAATAATATATGAATACGTAAACACCTGTAAATATTTAAGTGTAACTCCCGCATCCGAGTACCTACGACAAAATTATTGGTATCAATTTAAAAGTCAACCACTCCCCTCGGATTTACTATAAATTTCTCGGGTCTATGTCCTTCAATGGTAAATATATACGCTATAGAATACAAATTGTGTAATTTTTCACACAAAGGGTCTATTGACCGATCTTTATCAAAACTGGCATGCTTATTCTTTGACCCGATCCCCTTCTCCATGCAAAAATTCGCTGTGTTTTGGCCATAATTACGCCCTCTGGAGTGACCAGAAAATCAGACAAAAATAAAGTTTTTGGTCCATTTCAACCCCTAAATATTAACCGATCCTTTCCAAAAATAATAGGGGTCTTCATTGGCCAGAACCCATCCTACATGCAAAATTTCGTGAAGATTGGTCCATAACTGTGGCCTGTATCGTGTTTACAAATTATAATGGACAGACGGACACACATATCTAGATCGACTCAGCTAGTCGAGATATGATGATCGGTATACTTAAAGGTGGGTCTATGACCAATATTTCGCGGCGTTACAAACTTTTGAGGCTGCACAAAGCTATAATACCCTGACAACATAGTTGTGTAGGGTATAAATATTACTTAATTAGTCATTAATTAGTAATTTGAAGCAAATTGCATATCCGATTTAATTTATTTTAGTGCCTTTAAAGGAATATTCATTACATAAACCACACCTTGCAAATCCTTGAGAAAAATATTCTTTGAATACCAATGCCTGTTTTCAGTTCCTTTAAAAAATATTTAATCCTTTGATTTTTCCTAAAACGACTTTTTTCCTTTATTCCAAAAAAACGAAAGAATTTCCCTTTTTATGTTTACTTTCCTTTAAGGCCGAATTAAGATTATTTGCTACTCATCCAGTATTTGTTCATTATCACTCCTTTATATTATTTGCCAAAGCTGCTTGGCCATAGACTCAACTCCTCCTCAGTCCAAACATACATTTTCACACTTATCTTTTTCCATTGCGCCCCTTTGTAAATGGAAAGGCATAAATCAACTTTGTTCTCTACCCTTCATACCGATTTTTTTTTTCAGATTTCAGATTTTTTTCTGTTAGATTTTCCTTTTAATATTTGTTTCTTTCATTTGCTTTGCTTCTTTGTTTCTTCTGCTCATGGAATGCCAAATTAAAAGAAAAGGAAAAATCTTGATTTAACTATGAATAAAAAATTCAAAAGGACCTAGTACTAGTACTGGCTCCTGTTCTCTGTAATCATCATCAACATCGGTATCATAAGGCAAAAAAACAAACTATCTTAGGTGTTTTTTATTATTCTTCAACATCATCAGAATAAAATCCTTACCAGGAAAATGTGAAGGCAGGAAAACATTGAAATATGTATTGTGTGTCCGTCTGCCGGTCCGTCCATTTATCCATTCAATTGGGAAATGGGTAAACAAAATCTGTAGTAAAACTCTGATTTTTTTCGTTTGCTTTTTGTTCGCAGATTGTTCGTGAGTGAGAAGAGAGAATCAAGAGTGAATCAGAGCCTGAAACTAAGAAACTTAATAAAACAAAAGAATTTACAAACATTAAAAATTCAATGTTAATTTACACTTGAAATTGTTTGTATTTATTTTTTTGTTTTGTTTTGGCAGATACTTGATACACTACCATGGGCAGGGTGGATTTTCGAAAGAATATTTTTCTATGGACCTACAAGGCATGGTTTATTAAAAAAAATTTGTAAGTGTCTACAAGACATGGTTTATTTAAAGAACATTTTTCGAAGGATCTACAAGGCGTGGTTTATTTAAAAAATCTAAGGATCTACAAGGCGTGATTTATTTAAAAAAATCTAAGGATCTACAAGGCGTGATTTATTTAAAAAAAATCTAAGGATCTACAAGGCGTGATTTATTTAAATAAATCTAAGGATCTACAAGGCGTGATTTATTTAAAAAATCTAAGGATCTACAAGGCGTGATTTATTTAAAGGATATTTTTTTAAGATCTTACAAGGCGTGGGTTTTTTTATTAAAGAATAAGTTTTTAAGATCTTACAAGGCGTGGGTTTTTTTTTAAAGATTTTTTTCTAGGAATCTACAAGGCGTGATTTATTTAAAGAATATTTTTCTAGGAACCTACAAATAATATTTTTCAAGGACTTACAAGCCGTGGTTTTCTCAAATAATATTTTTGTAAGGGCCTGGGGATCTTCAAGGACTTACAAGGCGTGGTTTTCTCAAATTATATTTTTGTAAGGACCTTGTGACCTTCAAGGACTTTAAAGGCGTGGCTTTCTCAAATAATATTTTTGTAAGGACCTAGGGACTTTCAAGGACATACAAGGCGTGGTTTTCTCAAACAATATTTTTGTAAGGACCTAGGGACCGTCAAGGACATACAAGGCGTGGTTTTCTCAAATAATATTTTTACATTTAACCGGATTTCGTTAACCCAGTGGGTTTCAATTGCCATTTCCTTTCCATATATGTCAAATAAATCCTCATAAAGTAGGTTAACCCCGGTAAAAAGTTCTAATGTACAAGGAGTTTTGGGACCTTCAAGGACTTACAAGGCGTGGTTTTCTCAAATAACATTTTTGTAACGACCTAGGGACCTTCAATGACCTACAAGGCGTGGTTTTCTCAAATAATATTTTTGTATGGACCTAGGGACCTTCAAGGATTTACAAGGCGTGGTTTCCTCAAATAATATTTATACCCTACACCACACTGTGGTACAGGGTATTATGTCATTGTGCATATGTTTGTAACAGGCAAAAGGAAACGAGATAAACCCATAGGTCCTTTTGAGAATATGCATAGAATCACCTTCTGAGTCGATTTATGCATGTCCGTCTGTTGGTTTTAAATTGTAAACAAAGTACAGGTCGCATTTTTAATCCGTCCGTCCGTCTGTCCGTCTGTTGGTGTTAAATTGTAAACAAAGTACAGGTCGCAGTTATAATCCGATTTGGATGTAATTTGGCACAGCTCATTTGTTTGGCCCAAGGACGAACCCTATTGAAATTGGGAAAAATCGGTTCAGATTTATATATAGCTCCTATATATATTTTCGTCCGATATTGGCATCAAAGTACCTATACCTTTTTCGATTTGCACGAAAATTGGCATAAAGTACTGAATTGAGCCTAAAATGACATCTGCATGAAAATCGGTCCAGATTTAGATATAGCTCCCATATATAGTTTCGTCCGATTTTATGTAAATGGTGCACCAAAGCCCCTATATATCATTCGATTTGCACGAAATTTTGCACAGAATATTGAATTGTGTCTAGAATGATGTGTGTCAAGTTTCGAGAAGATCGGTTCAGATTTAGATATAGCACCCATATATATTTTCGTCCGATTTAAATTAAATGGGGCTCCGCAGCCCCTATATATCTTTTCATTTGCACGAAATTTTGCATAGTGTATTAAATTAGGTCCAAAATGATATGTGTTAAGTTTCGAGAAAATCGGTTCAGATTAGATATAGCTCCATATATATTTTTGTCCGGTTTTATGTAAATGGTGCACCAAAGCCCCTATATATCTTTCGATATGCACGAAATTTTGCATGGCGTACTCAATTGAGTATTTTCGTCCGATTTAAATTAAATAGGGCTCCACCAGGGACGTACGCCGAATTGAGTTTTTTCACAGTAAATTTTTGTTTGCAACAGCGAACTTTTTCGTTTTGTACTACCGGGTTCAGATTTACATGTAGCTCCTATATATACTTTCGTCCGATTTTAAGTAAATGGTGTACTAAAGACCCATAGCTAGGCCCATTGACAAAACGTATTGAAAATGTTCCTTCGAAAAGAATGTATTTGTAAAGATACATATGTAGAATATCCCCAAAGTGATGAAGGGTATCATATAGTCGGCTCAATCCGACTTTACTTCTTTCCTCACCTTTTATTTAAATAATATTTTCCTAAGGACCTTTTATTTACGAATACTTTTCTAAGGGCATACATGGCGTGTTTTTTTTTTAAAGAATATTTTTCTAAGGACCTTTTCTTTAAAGAATGGTTTTCTAAGGACCTTTTTTTAAAGAATATTTTTCTAAGGACCTTTTATTTAACGAATATTTTTCTAAGGGCATACATGGCGTGGTTTATTTAAATAATATTTTCTAAGGACCTTTTCTTTAAGGACCTAAGGACATTTTTTTAACGAATATTTTTTTAAGGACATTTTAAATAATATTTTCTAAGGACTTTTTCTTTAAAGAACATTTTTTCTAAGGACCTTTTATTTACAGAATATTATTCTAAGGACCTTTTATTTAACGAATATTTTAATAAGGACCTGCAAGGCGTGGTTTATTTAAATAATACTTTTCTAAGGACCTTATCTTTAAAGAATGTTTTTTTAAAGACCTTTTATTTATAGAATATTATTCTAAGGAACTTTTATTTAACGAATATTTTTCTAAGGACCTGCAACGCGTGGTTTATTTAAAAAATATTTTATTAAGGATTATTTTTCAAAGTACCTATAAGGCGTGGCCTATTTAAAGAATATTTTTTTCAAGGACCTATAATGCTTTGTTTATTTAAAGAATAGTTTTGCCAGGACTTCCAAGGCGTGTTGTTTTAAAGATTTTTTTTTTTTTTTTGAGGACTACCAACACGTGGTTTATTGAAATAATATTTTTTAGAGGACCTCTAACACATGATTTAATGAAAGAATATTTTTTCGAGGACCTCCAACACATGGCTTAATGAACGAATATTTTTTTCGAGGTCCTCCAAAGCTTGGTTTAATGAGAGAATGTTTCTTCGAGGACCTCCAACACATGGTTTAATGAAAGAATATTTTTTGGGAGACCCTCAAGGCGTGGATAATTTATTTTCCACAACATATTTGTGATATAAATATCCAGACCGGATTTTAGGTATTTCGAATGTCCACCTCTTGGTGATTTTTTGGCTGTAGGGTATCGTTTGATTCTTTATGCCATCTATTACCGTTTTTATTAACTTCGAACCATTGTTGTAGGAAAAATAGTTTTACCAGTTTTTTATTTATGCCCTCCATTGTTCTCGGCCGATTGTTGATTCTTCATTCAAAACACTTTACAAGCATTTTTGTTGGTATTCGAAGAGCTGTTCGTTGGTGTGGGTGCTGTAAAAATGTTCATGTATTCCGGCAGAACAAGTGTTGAAGTTTGAGTTTGTTTTCGCCTTTGATTTAAATTCATTATAAAGCTACTCGGTTTTTTAGATTTTATTCGAAGATTTCATTGTTTTGTAGATGTACGTAATTTTTTTCAGCTTTTTGTTTGCAGCTTTTATTTCCTTTATTATCCATGCAATCTTAAAACCCTAAATGTAAGACATGTTAACACAAACACACACAGATACACAAACAGGAAACAAACGAACCCCGAACCGTAACTAAATGAGAAAATCAAACTACCAGAACAAAAAAAAAAAAGAAATACGGAATCCAACTAAAAGGCTGAATGCCTGCTGGAATACTTAATCAACAAATTTAACATCTTGTTTTTTTCCTCCATCGTTGTTTTCTTTTTTCTTCCTTCTTTATACTCTCTGTTTTCCAAAAAAATTTTCATTGTTGGGTCTGCGTGAAATTTGTTGCATGCCATCTCTTCAGACTGTGGAGGATGTTGGGTTCGAAACAAAACAAACACAAAGGCGTATAAAAGGAACACTTATGTTAATTAAATCTGTTAAGATCAAGATGTAAAATTCGATGTAAAGGTAAAGTTATCTTCCTGAAAAAAAAAAAAAATATAATTTGAAAATAAAAGAAATTAAATTAAAGAAACAAAAAATAAATAAATAAATTTAAGATACCTATATATAAAAAAACTAATTAATCTTTTACTCTTTTTCTTCAAATTATTTTACATTTTTAGACATTTGCTGAACACCCTACCAACAGGAAAATACAACTTCCTTTCAATTCCTCTACGATTCAAAAACCTGTAATACCATCAACAAAATAAATTTGGATTCATAACCTGAAAATTCCATCAACAAAAAAAATTTTTGTAAAAATTAATAAATTCTTGTAAATATTTTTTTTTTATTTGTTTGCCATCGTTAGTAAATAATTGTTAATATTTATTTCCATGTAATTAAAAATGGTATAGAAATTTAAGTGCAACTAAAAAAAACTTGTAAGAAACTTGCTTTATAAGAATTTTGTAATATAAATGTCCGGCTTTTTGTAAATTGATGTAGAATAAAAAATGAACAATTATTATAAATTAAATACATAAGAAATTTATCTGTAGTTACCAAATAAACAAATTTTCTATAAATGTTTTATTAAAATCGCTTTTAATTTAGATCGACAACACACATGTAGAATATGTAATTATGAAAAATATGTAATTAAGAAAAAATAAACAATAAATAAATTATGAAATAAAAATCTAAGAAAATAATTAAATTATTTATTTAATAATTAATTCTGTTATGTTTGCAATGAGGCTTGTATATTCGGTAGTTTCTCACAATAATTTTGGTATTTCGAATATGAGTTTCACTTTAAATATATCCTCATAAACCAAAATGTTCTTTGGTCCTGATATTTCAAGAACAGCTATTGCGTTCTAGAGCTCGACACGAACTGCAGTGTTTCGCAACACCGCAATGCTGATAGTGGGGCGAAAACTTTTATGGAGCGATATGCCAAAATATGGACTCACATCGATCCGTTACCATTATATGGTGCTATATTAAAAACTTCGTAGGTGTAATAGCAACATGGCAAAATTTCGCTAGTTTTAATATGGCGTGTTCTATCGAATTTCCAACAAATCTTTATTCAAATCTTCTGTTCGCAATTACTTAGACTTAGTAACTAAGTTTCAAAAAATTAATTTCTTTCTATATAATTCAAAACTACTCTAATACAAAAATGTCCCTTTAAAATTTCAAATGAAAATCTCTACAACTCTTGAAGATATAGCCGATTTATTTTGTCAGCATCGTATTTATCAAACTTTTAAGGCGTTTTTCTCGCCTTTACAAATGGCGGGCACGATAACTCAAAACCTAAAACCAATACGTTTTAAATTTTAACACGTTATTTTGCACGTATATATCTATTGTATGAATGTGTTCGGGCAAAATCTTTCTTATTTTTTTAGGGGATTTTTTCTAAAAAATGTAATTAAGGAAAAATAAATAAACAATAAATTAATTATGAAATAAAAATTTAAAAAAAAAATATTTATTTATTATTACGGCCTATTTTATTTATTAATTAATTTAATTATGTTACATAGGGGATGCTGCTGATATATTTTTCTAAAAATCAAAAAAAAAACAGTAAGGAAAGAAGTAAAGTCGGACTGGGCCGACTATATAATACCCTTCACCACTTTGGGTATATTCTACATATGTATCCTAACAGACGATGTGTTTTTGTTATATACCTATATTTGAACCGATTTCCGAGAAACTTGCAAGAGACTAATTTATATTAAATCAGTACGTTGTTTCAATCGGCCTAGGTATGGATCTTTTCACGAAGCTTTGCAACATCATCCTAGACTTATTTCAGTATCCTATACCAAAATTCGTGCAAATCGAAAGATATATAGGGACTTTGGTGCACCAATTGCAAACAATCGGACGAAAATTTATATGGAAGCTATATCTAAATCTGAACCGATTTTGACGAAACTTAGTACACATCATTATAGACGCAATTCAGTAGGATATGCCAAATTTCGTGCAAATTGAAAGATATATATGGTCTTTGGTGCATCAATTAACTTAAATCGTCTGAAAATATATATGGGAGCTATATCTAAATCTGAACCGATTTTCACGAAACTTAGCAAACGTCATTCTAGACATAATTCAATACGCTACGCCAAAATTCGTGCAAATCAAATGATTTTCAGGGACTTTGGTGCACCATTTGCCTAAAATCGGGAGAAACTATATATGGGAGCTATATCTAAATCTGAACCGATTTTCACGAAACTTAGCACACATCATTCCTAAACCTAATTCAGTAGGCTATACCAAATTTCGTGCAAATCGAAAGATATATAGGGACCATTTACTATAAATCGGACGAAACTATATATGGGAGCTATATCTAAATCTGAACCGATTTTCTTCAATTTCAATAGGGTTCGTCCTTGGGCCAAATAAGTGACATGTGCCAAATTTCATCCAAATCGGATGATAAATACGACATACACTTGGTTCACAAAAATACATGGACGGACAGACGGACGGACGGGCAGACGGACATGCATAAATCGACTCAGAAAGTGATTCTATGCATATTCTTAAAAGGAACCATGGGTCTATCTCGATTATTTGTGCCTGTTACAAACATATGCACAAAGACATAATACCTTATACCACAGTGTGGTAAAGGGTCAAAAACTTAAAATGATGTTTATGTTCAGAATGAGAGTTAGCCTTTTAGGAATTCCAAGTTCACCAGAAGGTTCGAAGGTCCTGATATATCAAAAATGTATTGCGTTCTAGAGATAAATGGGCTGATGAATTTTTGCTGGTATACAGTTTATGAATGGAGGATAAACTGTATATCTTTGTTTGCGACTAATGCACATTATTTTTGACAAAATATTTTTTAAATAAAATCGAATAATGACTCTTTTTGTAAAACATATCCTTCTTCTAATACCATAGACAGACGACAACCTTAATTTGCATTAAAAAGTTCTTAATTTGAATAAATATTTACCCCTGACAGACGAGAGTTTCTGCATTTATGAACCAGCTTTTTCTTTCAAAACTATTGTTTTTCTGTGTGTAGGATGAAAATGTTCACAATTGTTTCCAATATTTTTTTTTGGGATTACACATTTATGAAATAGATACATGACAGAATGGAAGGATAACAGTTAAAATGGTAGTAAAACAGCTCCCGATTTGAAAAAATGTTGAAATTTGCCTTTATTTCTAATATTTTTTCATAAACGTAAACAAATTTCACAAGAAATCAATTTATTTTCTACAACATTGCCATATTAGAATTGTTTAATTCAGAATAAATTCAGTGTGATTTTGTGCATTTACGACACATAAAAATGAGGATAATGTACAAGTTAATTTGAATTAAGACTGTTAATGCAAATTAAGGCTGTCGTCTGTCTAGGCTATAACTCAAGTTCTTACGCATATTTTCGTCTTTATTTTCTTGAACCACAAAACGAATTTTTTGATTTCCATATATTTTACAAAAATCGTTCGATTTTAAATAGGGTCATCAAAGACACAAATTCGATATTTGTATGTTTTCACCGTGCTTTTCCGATTTTGCCCCATACATGTACATTTTCCGAAAAAAGTACCAAAAACGTTACAAACACTCAGATTGAAAAATTTGTTGAGGACTTGAATATGCGGAAAATTGTACATATCAAATTTGGTGCGATCGGGACCGATGTGGTACGATTGCTGCAGAACATACGTAGAGCCTAACTACGTACACTCAGGATGGACAAGTTACCTGTAAAGGAGGCTATTGGGTCGATTATGGATAGCAACCAAACTCCAGGTGCGACTTTTCTCAACTTTTCTCAGTTGCTGTCGTTTTGACACTTCTGCAACTGGAAATATTGTAAACAAACAAAAATTGAAAATAATATTTCAGAAACAAATAATTTTAAGTGCTGATAAGCTCATTGGAACTATTTTTTGATGATGAAAATGATGTGCAAGACGTATCATCCATTAGAAGGCATTTAAGAGATAAATCCAATCCATTAGAATTACCATCCGTGCTGTGAGTAGATGTTAATGTTTAGAGAAATGTTCAATCAACTGCTCATTTTAGCTTTAAGGCGTACTTTCCGCAACCAAAAGATGCCGTTGTATACTTAGTTGAAGCATTAAACTCTGGTTTTCCAAAAGTCCGACGGACAACAGCAATTCCTCCTCTCTTCAAAGTGTGTGCTGCTATGAGATTTTTTGCGGAGGCAATGACTTCAACCTTGGAATGGCTCAACCCACAATATCGGTGGTTTTGGCTGAAGTTGTCCGCATAATATAGGAAAAACTGTGAAAATTTTGGATTGTTCCCAAATTAATAGAGGAGGAAAAAGGGAAGTATAAACATATTTTTTTTTTTAATTGGAAAACAAAATTCGCGGGTTTTGTCGAATGTATAGATGGTACATATCATGGGCCCAAAAGAAGGTGTTAGCCATTTTGTAGTAATTTTAACCATTATGGAAAGCCTACAAATTTCAGTTTTTATTGCTAAAGACGACTAAACAACAACCAGAAATAAATGGTTGCCGAAAAATTCTATTTGAAGCAACCGAAGTTGACAACAGTTGAAATCCATAATTCAAATTTGGGAACTGGCAACGCCACTAAACTATGGTTTTGTAACCGAAAATCGCTCCATTAGTACCATTTAGTACCCATAAGTACACAATGCCAAACCTACACTCATACCCCATCCATACACTCCAAAAGTGATCCTAACACAAAATTTCACACTTCCAGCTCTCTCAGTTCACCTAGAATTCAAATTGTACCAAATTTAGTACATATTAGTACGAATTTCCCAAAGTTCCTACACACCCCAATACTACACCTAAACAGTGATCCTAACTTAAAATTTCAGGATTCCATTTCTCTCTGTTCATCCAAAATTCAAATTGTACCTAATTTTGTAACATTTAGTTCGAATTTCCAAAACTTCATACCGCAATTATACACTCCAACAGTAACCTAATTTCCAAATTTCAGGGTTCCAGCTCTATCGGTTCACTTAAACTTACGCAGTTATAGTTCGATTTAGTACTTTTTGTATCCATAAGTAGAAAATCCAAAACTACGTACCAACCCTACACTTCGACGGTAATTTTAATTTCAAATTTTAGGTTTCTAGGTTCATCGGTTAATAGAAATTCAAATTGTTACAAGTTTAGTACTTTTCGTATATTCGCCTTCCAAATATCCTTTCACATGCTACGGAATTGTACCGCATTTAGTACATTTTAGTATTTTTCGGATACTTTCAAATCGGATACTTATATATCCAACTAAGTTGAAAAACTTGATCATCGATCCATATTGACAAGTTTTAATAGGTGGAATTTCTACCAAATGAGAACGCAAAATGCGGCTCATTCCGTGTGAAACATTCTCCTGATGACCAAAATATCAAATCCTATCTTTATATAGTAGCAGTGTATGTTTCAAAATTTCAATTCTCTATCATAAATATTACGAGCGCTATCGAGATTTTAAATCAGCGTAGAATTTTATTTAAATCCGGAATGTTTAGAATTCTGGAATATGAAGTATCTGGTGAATACATAGATGCTGTGCATAACGTTGGACTTATTCCGAATCTTAAAAATACCTTGATGTAGAAAAAACAGTTTGTAATTTTCGGTTATGAGATTTATAGAGAGCCAAAATATCAATTAATAGGTATTTCTGATAGAAAACACGCCCCAAAACCTTAATAACTTAGACCAATACAATTCATCTTCGAATTTGTACTTTACATAATTTTGACTATTTATTTCAACTCGTTTAGGGACTACAGTGATTGGGCTCCATATATGGGTTCTATATCATTGTAAATCTTCTAGCAGATGGGGTTTTCTCTGAGACAATTAAATACCAAATCACCCTTAGTTTGGAAAGCTAATCTAAAAAAATTAAGCAGGACCTTTCTATGTGATCTATTTAAAGATTTATATTAAAGTTTTTCTGGGAAGAAGTTTTTATATCAAAATATTGAAAATTGGTATGGATGCTATAGCACCTGGACCTACATACAAAATATCTGCGAATAAGATGTTCAACTTCTATGAATAGGTTCAGATTTATATAAAGCTCCCACTTATATTTTTATTTGATTTTTATTCTGATTTTATTTAAATGTTTTACAAAAGACACTCATTACCCAATCTTGAATATCTGAAAGGAATTGGATCCTCAAGGAAAAATCAGATTTACGTATATAATACACTTTTTCCATCTTGGCCTTGATCGGTCGAACATTTTCAAACACATAAATTGAAACCAAAAAATTATTTTAAGCAATTTGTACATATTTTTCAACTTCCAATGGTGTCTTCTGATGAAAAAAGACGAATAAAAAATATTGATTTTATAAATTTTCATAAAAATTTGCTCGAAAAAAATCTGTTTTTTTGCCAATGCCCGCCAGATTGTGATTTTTTAAGGAAAACACTAGCTTGAGAGTTTCACTGATAACTACCTTTTTGATGATGGATCCTTTTGCGGATTTTTTTGTTCATGATAGAAGGAAAATAAAAAGAGAGAGATTCCTTAGGGGTTTGGTATTGGGCTGAATGTCATTCGGATTGACACAAAATTTGCCATGTTTGGTTTATATTTTACATATATGCTCCGCTTTTGTTTATAATTTGATGCCAATTAGATTGCGAAGCGATACCATCTAGAGTCTCCACAATAAATCAGCTACATTATGAAATATTTTTTAAATCTGTATAATTTATAGTTGTGACCTGAGGTCTATAAAAGCTCCACATGATAAACGAAAAAGTTATTAATTAATTTTCATATTTCTTATATTTTATTAAGCATACTTCAATAATGTGTTTTTTTAACAAAATTCATAATTTTGTAATTTACAAAAATTATTAAAAATATATAATCACTGTAAATTAAATTTAAATAGAATGAACATTAAACAAAGCATGGCTGTGTGTTCTGAAATAAACATTAAACAACAACAAAAAATAATAATAATAACATATAAAACTAAAAATATTTTAAAACAATCTATTTGCTGCAAATAAAACCACAAATAATTTTTTGTCACAACTCACATACAAAAAATACCAACAACAAATTGTAGATTTGATAACACACACTCAACCCCATAGTGATATTTCTTCATAGAATAATGAAAATGAACTTTAGAACCTAAAGAAAAATCACATTAATTAAAGCTGATTTGTAATATAAAAACAACAACAAAAAAGAAATAGTTTTGTACATAAAATATAAATGTAACTAGTTTTAAAAAAAAATAAACTTAAATAAAATTGGAAAATAAATTAAAGCTACAAATTTAGATGTATGTAAATTATAGAAAATGAAAAAGAAACACATATTGAGCAAATGTAATTTATTAAAAATAAAATTGCTATAAAATTCAGATTGTGTTAATAGGCAAAGAAATGTAATAAATGAAAATGTGTCATGATTTTATAACAAAAACAGAAAACAGAATATAAATAAAATAAAAAATTACAAAGGCTAAGTAAAAAATTAAAAAAAAAAACAACAATTTGTTTTATTGCAGATTATCAATATTGGTGAATTAAAAGATATATACATAACAATATATATGTGACATTAAAATGGGAATCGAAGGAACGTCAGACACCCATTGATTATTGGGTGTACTATTAACATGACTGAGCCAAATTTATATATAGCAGCAGCGATTAACTAATATTCACTTCAGTACTAATATTAACTTCAAGTCCATGGACTTTACTGAAAATCGGACGAAAATATATATATAGGAGGTGTATGTAAATCTAAGCCGATTTTAATATTCTAGATTTAATTCAGTACGTTATGCCAAAATTGGTGCAAATCAAAATATATGCAGGGACTTTGGTGAACCATTTACCTAAAATCGGGCGAAACTATATATGGGAGCTATATCTGACTCACGAAACTTAGCACACATTAATCGAGAGTTAATTCCGTATGCTGTGCCAAAATTCGTGCAAATTTAATGATTTTCATTTACCTAAAATCGGGAGAAATTACATATGGGAGCTATATCTAAATCTGAACCGATTTTCAAGAAACTTAGCACACATCATTCTAGTCTTCATTCTGTACATTGTGCCAAAATTGGTGCATATAAAAAATTTTCAGGGAATTTGGTGCACCATTTACCTAAAATCGGGCGAAAATATATATGGGAGCTATATCTAAATCTGAACCGATTTTCAAGAAACTTTACACACATCATTCTACACCTAATTCATTACGCTATGCTAAAATTGGTGCAAATCTCATGATTTTCAGGGACTTTGGTGCACCACTTACCTAAAATCGGGCGAAACTATATATGGGAGCTTTATCTAAATCGGAACCGATTTTCACGAAACTTTGCAGACATCATTTTAGAGTTAATTCATTACGCTATGCCAAAATTCGTGCAAATTGAATGATTTTCAGGGACTTTGGTGCTCAATTTACCTAAAATCGAAAGAAAATATATATGGGAGCTATATCTAAATCTGAACCGATTTTCTCCAATTTCAATAGGGTTCGTCCTTGGGTCAAATAAGTGAGTTGGGCCAAATTTCATCCAAATGTACTTTGTTTACAATTTAAACAAAGGACGGACGGACATGCATAAATCGACTCAGAAAGTGATTCGATGCATATTCTCAAAAGGAAACATGGTTCTATCTAGATTTCTTTTGCCTGTTACAAACATATGCACAAAGACATAATAACATGTACCACAGTGTGGTGAAAAGGGACGGACCTATTTTCCGCACAATTTCGTTTTAGCCTCCAATATCCCAATGTACAGCCACTACAATGCGGAAATTCAGTTAAAACCTTTAAAATACTAACAGTTACGTTACGTTTTTCTTACACCTGGTTTTGTGAATTTTTTGGGTAAATTTCACAAAAATACTAGGCGCCCAGAATAAAATAGAAAGTAGCCCGCCAGAAATAAAAAATTTGAAGAAAATTACATCTGGCAACGCCGTACTACGAAGTTACAAAAATTGTAGCATACTTTTAGGCGCTCGAATTTTTTCACGGGTAGGGTGTTGCCAGACCAAAATTTTTTAATTTTTTTTTTGGCGGGCAACTTGCTATTTTATTCTGGGCGCCTGGTATTTTTGTGAAATTTGCCCAAAAATGCACTAAATTCTTGGGATTCTGTTTTTTTTTTTTTTTAATTTATGGGAAGCCAGGGTAGACATGTGACGTTACTGTTTTACAATAAAATAACATTGAGAACCCCACCCACTAACAGATGTTTTAGACATCCATAAATAAAAAAAACGTGTTTAGTATTTGTTTTTAAATAAGTTTATTCGTTTTATTTCAATAATTAATAAGTTAAGTACATAGAGATAAAACATATACACCATTCTTAATAGTATTTAATAAAATAGCACAGGAAAACAAATGAATGTAGTCAGTCTTAACGTTTGGAGTTGGTATTTTTTCGATAATTTCTCATACCATACTGGCAGTAATCTTATTGACAAAGTCCTGGCATTCAGCTTCGTAAAATGTACCAGGATTGAAGCTCGGAGCAACATTTTAGGGCTCATATCGGAAATAGCATTCAAAAAATCCCACATAACTGCATTGGTAGTCTTGGAAGAGAGAAGATATCTATTAAAATCCACTATGACTGCTCTAGTTATCTGTAAAGAAATGTCTTCAAAAAATGTTTCCTCAAACATTTTACTTGAAAGAAAGATTACTTAAGATAAAAATAATC
The DNA here is from genome assembly GCF_032173495.1 of Musca vetustissima. Taxonomy (NCBI): domain Eukaryota; kingdom Metazoa; phylum Arthropoda; class Insecta; order Diptera; family Muscidae; genus Musca; species Musca vetustissima. Next base: position 15,717 of record NW_026876296.1, read on the forward strand.
CATGTTGAAATTTGAAACCGATTGGATTAATATTCATACCCTACACAACTATGTTGTCAGGGTGTTATAGCTTTGTGCAGTCCCAAGAGTTTGTAACGCCGCGAAATATTGGTCCTAAACACACCTTTAAGTATTCCGATCGTCATATCTCGACTAGCTGATTCGATCTAGACATGTTTGACCGTCCGTCTGTTCATTATTATACCCTTCACCACACTGTGATACAGGGTATAATGCCTCTGTGCATATGTCGCACAGAATCTCTTTCTGAGTCGATTTATGCATGTCCGTTCATTTGTCCGTCCCTGTTAAATTGTAAACAACGTACAGGTCACATTTATGATTCGAATTTGATGAAATTTGGCGCAGCTCATTTGTTTGACCCAAGGACGAACCCTATTGAAATTGGGAAAAATCGGTTTAGATTTAGATATATCTCCCATATATATTTTCGTCCGATATAAGGTAAATGTTGTACCAAAGTCCCTATATATCTTTCGATTTGGGCGAAATTTGGTACAGCGTATTAAATTGTGTCCCATATATAGTTTCGCCCGGGAAAACTTTTCATTTGTTCGAATTTTGGCATAGCGTACTGAATTAAGTCTAGAATGTTTCCCTGAAATCGGTTCAGATATAGATATATAACAAAAACACGACGTCTGTTAGGATATAAATGTAGAATATACCCAAAGTGGTGAAGCGTATCATATAGTCGGCCCAGTCCGGGGATTTAGGTATTTAGGGGATACAATGAACCAAATATTTCATTTTTGTCGGTTTGTCTGGTCGCTTCAGAGACCGCTATTATGGCCCAAACATCGCGAATTTTTACATGGAGAAGCGGATCGGGCCAGACAATAAACTTGCCCGTTCTGATAAAGATCGGACAATATTTAGCAGGCCAAATTGACCCAGACATTTGTGTGAAAAATGACAAAAATTGTATTTTATGGCCAATATATTTACTCCTGAAGGACATAGACTCGAGAAGATGTTAGTATATCCAAGCGGAGTAGTTGACCTTTAAATTGATACCAATTACATTGTAGTTTGTACTCGGATGTATGTGTGTTATGCTATTGTTTGGTATGGCGGAAATGTCGCGCTGATCACTTTGACATTTTACATGAAGTTCCGGTTATGCTCAAGGACGACGCCTATAATTTTCGATGATGTTGCGATGATATTTAGGTGGTGCAATGAACCAACAACATAATTTTTGTCAGATTTTCTTGTCTTTCTACAGGCCATTAATATATGTAGAAAGTGACTATAGTGACCAAATTTTTATTGGATGACAGGCTCAGAATTTAGAACCGCAGGAAGTTGGTTTTGGTGGTAGATGTGTAGGGTATCATATGGTCGGCCCCGTCCGACTATACAGCTCCGCTCACTGGTTTTTGAGTTATCGTGTCACCTTAAAACAAAAATATTGAATATTTCAGGTCCTTACAAGTCTGCAACTGTTTTTTGCGTTTGAAACATATTTCGGAAAAAGATTGCCTGATGGATAATTTAAAAACAATGTTTAATTCAGTGTTTTTGGACGATACCATCCTATATGATACCCAACACACCTGCCTTTAAATTCTTACTTTCTGCCGAACGAATGTCTTCCACCCGTGTTTCGTGATGTTCGTCTGAATATTTGTAAAATAAAATATTTAACAGTATGCGTACCGTATAGCATGTATCAATTTTTCTATAAATCGTTTTCCATAAATATGTCCCATGGTACGTAGACGACTCTAAATCTGCCCGAATGAAATTCAATTTATCATAGATTGCAGATAGACATGAGTATGTTCCTTCGAGGGAACATCGACATACAATTGTAAGGATACATATTTACAATATACCCAAAGTGGTGAAGGGTAGCATATAGTCGGCCCAGTCCGACTTTACTTCTTTCCTTACTGGTTTTAATTTGTGTTCGAGCAGCAAAAAATTTACATAATTTTTATGAACCACACATTGGCGTTGGTTTTTTTAATATTTTCCCATAGATCACATATGGCCGAGATTTTGTTAAAACACCTGTTTTTCATGAACCGCATAACGGCGAGATTTTTAAAGAAATTTAATTTTTTATACCCATCACCAAACTGTGTGTGGTACAGGGTATTATGTATTTGTGCATATGTTTGTAACATGCAAAAGAAATCGAGATAGACTTCTCTTGACTGTCCGTCCATGTATTTTTGTAAACAAAGTAAAAGTCGAATTTTCGATCCGATTTGGATGAAATTTAGCACATGTTACTTACTTTGTTCTAAGACGAACCCTATTGAAATTGGAAAAAATAGGTTTGAGATCTAGATGTAGCTCCCATATACAGTTTCGTCCGATTTTATGCAAATGGAGCACCTGGATTTTTTTTATTATTTTTTAAGGACCACAAATATGCGTGGACTTTTTAAATATTTTCAAGAAACACAAATATGCATGAACGTTTTTTTTATCAGAAAGCAAGCTAACCAAGAACACGCATTTCCATTTTCATGATACCACTTACTTAATTGGCTCTATACAGAACATTTCTTCCATAAGCCGAGCATAAACACGATTTCCAGGTATGTCGGTCTTGTGTGCAGTTCAATTTGAAAGGCCTAGTTTCGATATATTGTCTTCCACTTGATTCTTCCATCGAATTCGTGGCCTTCTCGTTCTGCGCTTTTATATGCCTTTTGACATCATCATCATCCATTGGCACGTCTATCTTTGTCGATGTCCGAGTAGAGATGGTACAACTCATGGTTCATTCGACGCCGATATTCCCAGTCGACGCGGATCAGCCCGTTGATTTTTTTACGAATTTTTCTCTAAAACACGCCAAGAGCTGCTTCATCAGATTGTGCACGTCCTCTTTCTTCACATCCATATACCAGCACCGGCAGTATCTGTGTCTTATATGGTGTGAGTTTGGTCTGGCTAAAAGTGACTTGGTTCTTAAATTGCTTACTCAGAATATAGTAGCATCTGTTGGCCAACAATGTCTTTCTTCGAATTTCAAAACTGATGGTGTTAGTTTTGTTTATGACGTTACCGAGATATATAAAGTCATTGGCTACCTCTTGCGGTTTGATACCATCAGTTTGATGTTGTCGCCATTTACTGACAGTCCTATCAACGATTTTAAAAAGGTTACACGATAGACTGTCACATTGACGGAACCCTTTCGACAAGGGCTTCGAGAAGTCCTTTCTGACTTTAACCGCTGACCTTGTGCCAGTAAAAGTTATCGTGCAATAATAGCGAATGTGAAAATCTGGTCTATAGTGAATTTGCCAGGTCTGTAGCCGCATTGATATGGTCCAATAATTTCATTGACCATTGACTTCAGACATTCACACAGCACACTCGAAAGCACTTTGTATGCGATGAGAAGAAGACTAATTCCTCTAACTATCTTGTCTCCCTTTTTGTGCAAGGGACATAGGATGCAAAGTTTCCACTCATTGGGCATGCACTACTCTAGACAAATTGTACTAATCAATTGGTACATGCATCAGACCCTAAACTGATGCTGATCAAGAGCATGCACCAATAATTCGGCTGGTGACCCATCGACACCTGCTGCTTTATTTTTCTTCAGCCGATTAATTGCTATTCTGACCTCATCTTGGCTAGGTGGTACTCTATATACACTCTGTACAGTCATCTCCAGTTGGTTCTGCGATAACTCCTTCACCGTTACTATCAGACCAGATCCCCAACACGCTATCTGTATCTCACACCATATTTAATTCTTCATCCCTACAGGAGGATGTACCCGCACCAAAGACGTCTGTTTGGGATTTTACTCGTTGTAAAAATTCTGGACTTCATTCTGACTCCTGTACATATCGATTTGCTCACGCTCAAGTTCTTCTTGTTCTTTCTTCTTATTTTTATAGATAGACAC